>NW_007727405.1:75479-111827 GCF_000696425.1 Galeopterus variegatus
GTGTGTGTGTGTGTGTGTGTGTGTGTGTGTGTGTGTGTGTGTGTGTATGTGAGTGAATTGATTTGTTTTTTGTTTTTATTTTTTTTTAGCTCCCACCAATAAGTGAGAACATGTGGTATTTCTTTTTCTCTGCCTGACTCGTTTCACTCAGTATTATTCTTTCAAGGTCCATCCATGTTGTTGCAAATGGCAGTATTTCATTTGTTTTTATAGCTGAGTAGTATTCCATTGTGTAGATATACCACATTTTCCGTATCCACTCATCCGATGATGGACATTTGGGTTGATTCCAGCTCTTGGCTATTGTGAAGAGTGCTGCAATGAACATTGGGAAACAGGTATACCTTCGACTTGATGATTTCCATTCCTTTGGGTATATTCCCAGTAGTGGGATAGCTGGATCGTATGGTAGATTACTGCCCACTTTTAAAACTTCTTTCTATATATTTTTATTTGGGGGGCATCTGGTCAGTATGGGAATCTGAACCCTTGACTGTGGTGTTATCAGCACCACGCTCTACTGATTGAGCTAACCAGCCAGCCCATGTTTCTAGATCTTATGTAATATGAACAAATTGGTTACTTTCTCAGTTCACCTCCTATAAATCAATTAATTACATACAATTTCTGTGTGACCTATTTTAAGTTCATCTCTCCCTTTATCCAGGAAGAATGCATTTTTTGCATTATTAAAAATTTTCTAGTTTGTTTAAACAATTAGATGACATTAATATTTTTGACTACCACAATGATATTTATCCAAAATTACCTTAATATCTTATGAAACAGACAGGATTTCATGAAGGAATACTGATATCATTTTAGATTTATTTGGTTTTTAGTCTCTGGGGGGAAAAAGCAATCTCAGTGTGCACCTCAATTTTTCATATGCAGATAAATTGGCATCATTGTTGCATATCATAATTAAATTTCAGGAAACCATTCCTATTTTCAAATATTGTAATATGTGTTTAAATACAGAGTGGTACTTTTCACTTTGAGCTGAACTTGAAGTTCTATTCATTTCAATTTAGAAACAGAAATAATATGTTTTAGATTAAATAATTCTTCTAGTTAAGAAAGAGTATGTAATTTTAAAAATTTGTATAAATTTAGGAAATATTAAACACCTAATATTAGCCAGCAATGTGCTTTTTACTCTTTGAACTGTGATGAAGACACAGGCACCCATCAACAGTAAATGATTAGTGACAAAATAAGTAGAGGTAAGAGCAAGTCTTTTTTCCAAGTAGAAAAGGAAGAGAGAAAACACTTATTGAAGAAGTTACCCTGGGTTCAGACTTCAAATGGATGTGAAAAGTAGTATGGGAGGGCAGACCGGCATACTTAACAGAATGAGCAGAGACAGGAAGGAAAAAAATGAATAATAAATGTTCATTGAATTAGATAAAAATCCCTTTAGCAGAGTGAATTTTGTTCAGAAACAGTATTTTCTAAAGTTAGCTAGTGAATAGAAGTACAGTGTATGCATAAAAATCATATTATATATATATGAAATTATGGCACACTGCTTTTTCCAAAAACAGCCATCACAATTTATCCAATTCCATATGCTCTTCTTACAATGTTACCTTGACATTTCTCCCATCGCATGGTGGCTCCTAAATCCATCCTCTTGAAATCAGGCAGACCTTTTGTGACTGCCTCAACAAATAGAGTACGACATAAATGATTCTATGTGACCTTCAAGGCTAGGTCATAAAAGTGCCATGCACTTTGCCTTGCTCGCTT
Organism: Galeopterus variegatus; assembly: GCF_000696425.1. Classification (NCBI taxonomy): domain Eukaryota; kingdom Metazoa; phylum Chordata; class Mammalia; order Dermoptera; family Cynocephalidae; genus Galeopterus; species Galeopterus variegatus. The sequence goes on from NW_007727405.1 coordinate 77,232, forward strand.
GAATGCTGCTCGTGGAACCCAAACTCTATGCTGTGAGCAATCCAAGCAGTTTCCAGATGACAACCCCAGCTGAGGTCCCAGCCAATAGCCAGTATCACTCACTAGACATGTGATTGAGACTTCAGGTGATTCCAGACTCCAGCCTTCCAGTTAACCCTGAATTGCAAGCCAGCCAGCTGACACTGTGAAGTAGAGATGAGCTGTTCACTCTGAAATTTCCCCAAGTTACAGATAAGTGAATAAGGTAAATGACTATTGTTGATTTAGGCCACTAGGTTTTGGGTGGATGATTATACATCAGTCCAAAACAATGATATATCTGTATATAAAATATTTTATATCATTTCTTATTTATTCATTTATATACCTAATATTTATTTGTATTCTACTAGTAGGTATTCACTAGTGGGTCAATCACTCTGCTAGTCACTGGATATACAAGCAGCAATAAAATGTGTATCCAACACACTGCCTATCATAGATCTTTTATGGGTCTATAATACTTAATGGTGTGAGAAATACTAATTCGCTAAGAAAAAATCATTTACAATCTGAAACATTTTTGGAGTAAGTTATAGAACACATCTAAATGATAATATTGCTGACGTAGTATACTGTAATCTTAAGTTTAAAAAATTAATGAAGCTTTAACTATAAAAATAACTAGAAAATAAACACAAAATGTCTATAAATAAATTGTTATTTAGTTATTCACTTTAGTGAACATACTAAAATGGACTTATTCAAATCAAAGTTATCCTACACAGTAGTCACCTCAAGAAGATTTATACTTATCCCAGAGACAACACCATTGCTGAAAACATTTTGTGATTCTTTTACAGCAGATGAATGAAAGAGGTTTATAAATCAAAGTGTTTTAGTCCGGTTTGTGTTGCTATAACAGAATTACCTGAGACTGGGTAATTTATAAAGAAGAGAGGTTTACTTGGCTTATGATTCTGGGACAGCTGCATCTGGCACGGGCCTCAGGCTGCTTCTACTCATGGCGGAAAGCAGCAAGCAGCTGGTGGATACAAGCAGATCACATGGTGAGAAGAAGGAAGAGAGAGAGAGGAGGTGCCAGGGTCTCTTTAAACAACAAGCTCTTGCCGGAGCTAATAGAGCAAGAACTCACCTATTAATCCCCCATCTCCCAGGGAGAGCATTAATCCATTCATGAGGGATCTGCCCCCATGACTCAATCAGTTTCCAACACTGCCACATTGGGGATCAAATTTCCACATGAGTTTTGGAGGGGACAACACATCCAAACTCCATCACAAAGGAAGCTTAAATATTGCTATAAGGAGTCAAATGTGTTTCTCAAAAGTTCATGTATTGGAAACTTGATCTCCACTGTAACAGTGTAAAGAGGGTGGGAAATCCTATTATGATATTTGAAAGGTAGGGCCTTTGAGAGGTGATTTGACATGAGGACTCTGTCCTCATGGATAGATTATTCCATTCATGAGTTAACTTGGGTGTGGACCGGTGGCTTTATAGGAGCACAAGAGAGAGCTATTACTCATGCCACTCTTTCCCTGTGACACCTGCATCTCTGTAGAGAGTCACCACCAGGAAGGCCCTCACTAGATGTGCCTGCTGGACAATGGACTTCCCAGCCTCCAAAACTGTAAGAAATAAGTTTCATTTCTTTATAAGTCACCCAGTTTCAGGAATTCCATTATAAATAACAGAAATGAACTAATGCAAATATTTTAGTTACATCTACTTTTTGATCCCCAAATAATATATACTCCAACTGGATTAGTAACTTTAATATTCAATCTTCGTTCATAGAAATGTTTCTTTTTAAATATTGCACCCACTCTTAAAGAAGGATCTGCTGTCACTGAGCATATTAAAAAGAGTGTGACACCACCTCTAACAGAAAGCACAAATTGTTTTTAATAAGAGCTGCATTAATGATATACCTGTATAGCTCACTAATGTAAAGTCTTTAAAGGGGACTCATTTAGCTGTGTATGTTTGCATATATTTGATAAAATGCACACATCTTATATTCACACCTGACAAATATAATTCAGTTTGATAAATTTCAAATATGTGAATTGTTAAACTTTAGCAAGACTCATAAGGTAATTCTCCACTCAATAAAAGTTATAGTTTTCTTACAATAAAACTTTTAATAAAGCCAGAGTACAGAATTTAACCCAAGCAGAAAAATGAATATTTAACACTGTGAACATATTCAATGTTCAAATAGCAATGAACATATAACCTATACTCATATATATTCAAAGAACATATAAGATCAAATGGTGCAGCCAGCATCATTCTAATTCTTTTGTTTTGATATCGATATTTTTTACAATAGACTACCTTGTTGATGATAGTATGCTTGTTTCAGAGTTGAGCAAGGACTTCCAGGAAGATAATAGATTTCTTAAAGAATAACTGAGATAATATTATTTGAAAGGAAAAACCCTCCCAGGGTTAATTCTAAAATCCTACTATCTTCCTTTTAATAAAAGCAGCATCTTGATCTTTCATGAGGCATTATTGCTTAATAGAAATAGATTTTGACATCCAGTGGCTTTATCATAACTTTAGCAACACAAAACCACATTTCAATTAAGTTAAACCTATCTCTTGCAGTAGAATCTCCCCAATCTCCACAAGTAAATGGAAATCAGGCAGCCTGTAACCAGCTTCACATGGCAAAGTACTTTCAGATTATTTCATATTGTACTAAATGATTTAATATAGAACTAGAGTTCTCCCTCTTGTGGTCAATTACTCAATTTTCCAGATTACCTGCTGATAGGATTTATATAATAAATATAGTGCATAGATTTTTAAGAGAATGCAGAGAGAACCCAAAAGGTACCTTTCATATTTCTGCTTTACTCCTTTTGTTCTGCAGATAAAAATTCTGAAAACTAAAGACATTAAGGTATTTTGCCAACAGTAAAAGTAAGCACTGATAACAGCAGTCCCTATTTCACTTCATCACATGAATGATACAAATTTAGATTCCTCTACAAATAAATAACTTCAAGCAATTTATTCCTGTCAACTCATTTTTTCTCATTATTTTAGAATTTTTAATTCTGTTGTGAGCAGTTTTTTAATATCTAAGTAAAAATTTATATTAGCTGGCCTAATGTTGGGTTGTTGTATATATAAAGAAGTAATCCTTATTCTTATTGGCTTTCTCATTTTTATTAAAGACCAACTTCAATACATTTTATTTCGACTATTTGTTTTGTGTTAATTTCTAAAAATGGCTGGATTCTAGAGTCATTAAAATACTTTTGCTAGTATGTTCCCATAAAGGCAGAAATGTAAAAGAGATTTTCCTTATAATTCAGACCAACTATATTTGATTTCATCATAACTAGCTGTAAAGTTAAAACAAAAAGGAATCCATTTTTAACTGAATGTATTTACAGAATTGGTTTACTTGTAATTTTCAGTCAAAAGCATCACCTTCTCTCCCCAAAGAGAGTATGAAGAGAATAAGTGTTGTGAAGGCATTCTTCTCTTTTCCTGTCCACTCTAATTGTATACCCATGTAATGCAATCCATTCCATGCTACGACTTCAACTCTCACCTGAGAGCTAACGACTTCAAATGCATGCTTATATCTTTATTCATTTAACAAATATTTATTGTACGACTATGTTTTCACAACTGTTTATGCCCTGAAGGTACAATGATTAAAAAAAAGAAACAACAACAACAAAAAACAAGACCTATGTTTCCAATGAGCAAGTACTCTCGAAGAGGAAACAGAGAACAAGCAAATGGAGAAGATGATTTCAGATAGTTTTATGTACTGTGAAAAACAAAAGTCACAACATTGACCGTAAATAATGGGTCCCGTTTACATCTGGTGGTCAGGAAAGGCTTTGTGAAGGAAGTAGTCTCAAAACTAGACCTGAATGAGAGAAGGTACCAACAGTGTTAAGATGGGATGGTAAAGGTCAGAATATTCTAAAAGAGAAAACAGCAAGTGTAAAGGCCCTGTGGTAGGAGCAAGCTTGGTGTGTTTGGAGTATAAAAAGAAGAACAGAGTGGCTAGAGTACTGGAACCCAGAAGGGAATGAGGTTGGAGAAGGATGGCCAGAGATATAAGATGCAGAGCTTTGTGGTGGTCATGGTTAGAGGTCTGCACTTAATTCTAAGTGTTTTCTTTACTACTCCACCAGACCCCTCCTGTGCTCCAGTCCTCATGTAGGGCCTTCTCAAGAAGTCCCACTGGATCCCCACAGGCATCTCCATCTCCACATGTTCTACATGGAGTGCATCATTCCCTGCCACTGCTAGTCCTTCAAACCACCACCCACCAGTTGCACTCCTCATTGCTGTAAAATGGACCACTCTCCATACAGTTGCCACATTGTAAATCTGAAGATCATCCTAAATTTCTCCCTGCCTTTTTATCATTGGCAGCCAATCAATCCAAGCCCCACCCAATTTCCACAGTAAGTATTTCTAATGCTTGGCCTTATTTCTGTGCCCTTCTTAAGGGATCTCCCTCACTCAAATCTCCTCTTCTCACTCTCTCTCTTCCAAGTCTATTATATTTCTACAAAACATAATAGTAGTGTAGCATAAGGTTTAAGAGACGCACCTCTGCTGTCAAACTGCTAAATTAAAATCAGATTCTGCAACTTCATAGAACTCTAATTTGTTTCTTTGCCTTTCTGCACTTCCAATTCTCCATCTGCAGAATGAGCATGACAGCATCTACATTTTAAGATTTGTCATGAGTATTAAATGACATAATGGTGTAAAGATCCCTTCATACAGTAAGCACTCAATAAAAGTTATTCCCTTGATCAAAATTATTCAATGCCATTTATTTCTACCTTCAAGTCAAAAAGCAAAACTCTGTCATGATCTGCAAAACCTTGATTCCCCTATCCTGGCTTACATAGCTACCAGCCTCACCGTGTTGATTTACTCTCATTTCCTTCTCTTTTCTCATACTTTTTTCTCTAATAGTTTTCCAATATTTCCATGCTCTTTGATTTTAACATCCTTACTCCTTTTAGCAAAATTCTGCTTATTAATCAAACTTTATTTTCTCTGTGAGGACTGGCAAACTGAAGAACTCTTTTTCTGTTCTCATTGTACATGGTATCCACCCACATTCTAGCAATTCTCCTGTCATACTGCTGTGGTTTATTTGCACACTCATGTTCCCACCCACAACTCATAAGCAATTACCATGGAATTATTTTTGGTATTTGTATCTTTAGTACCTCCTTAAAAAAATAAATTGTTTAAAATATCTGCATGAATTTTTCCATAAGATAATTTTACTTTTATCCAAATTGTTTGCAATCTCAATATATTAAAATATTCTTATATGATTGATAGGGTTTTGGCCATTGTTCATGAAGATCTTTAAATAGCAAAAGTCAAAATTTAATGGTTTCACCTTATCTAAAATCTCCAGTTTTACCCAAGTGATAATGACCTCAACTCTAACTTGGAAAGATACTGAGAATACATTCTGGAAGTGATTCAGTCAAATTTTTGTATTTATACATTACTACTCACTGAGCCAAGTACAAGAGTTCATTTCCAATTTATTAGATTAAAAATACTCTCTCCTGTGGGAGCATCTGAGCAAGCTATTAGTAAGGGATACAATCTTTATTTGATATTAAACAGCTTTTTCATTGTTCTTCAAACCTTTGTTTCACTAGTTATGCTTGTCTGTTCCTTAAGATGTGTGCTTGATAAGACTAATATTTACCTATTATCCATCTTTGCTTAGATTGTTGTAAAAGTAAATTTGATTCCATTTACATTATGTAGTTCACACTTCTGACTTTTTAACATATTAATCTGTTTTTTTAAATCACTATTTTAAAAACATTATATTAAATGTAAAACCTGATTTAGGGAAGAAGAAATTTCTGAGTGTTGAAACTTTCACACTTTATTAAAATGCACTCTAGCATGGTGACCTCCTTAGGGATCTCACTCAAGTCCCCCCTTCCTCTTCTGTCTTCCTAGTTTGTACTGTGCTTTGCTTTTTGAAAGCAAAAATGATAATAACTACTCTATCATAAGGCTTATTGTATAGTAGGTAAAAACTACATACTTTGAAATATTTTAATTCTTTTACTCTTCACTTTTTATCCTATGCAGTGACATTTCTTGAGCACATATCCCGTTCCAGCCAAACTCATAATAAAAAAATAGAAAGACTGTTGAGGTGAGATGAATGACTTTTGTTATGTGCCATCTCTTATTACTAACTCACTATGTGTCTTTAAACACACATATGTCTTTTCTGGGCCCCTGCTCATCTACATTGTAGAATCCATGAGCATCACAAAGAAGCCCATGAAGCTCCTCAACTGTGAGTCAAAATTTTTTCTGAAAGGAAAGAGTATGCCATCATACACAACAATGTGGGCAGACGGTAGAATTAAAGGTTCTTGTTCTGACTGTTATTAAAATTTGGGAGCCTAATGTCTGATGAACCTGCCCTATTTGGAGAGTACCTGTGGGCAATACCAACAGTTTTCTGTTAAAAAAAAAAAAAAAAAAAAAAGCACACACACACACACACACACACACACACACACAAAATTCATCCTGGTTCTATCCGCTTTAGTGCAAAGATGGATAGGAAATGGAAGTGCCAGAAATCTGTATATTAGATTATGACACCTAAATCACAAGTTTGGTACCACCATGGAGTCAAAAGAAAGAATGAGGAATGAGGTGTTTTTTCTTTAAGGTTGTTGGGAAGCCACTGAAGATTTTAACCAAGGCATAAACACCGAGTACAGACGGTTTCCTTAGCAAGTTGTTACAACTCTTCTGGCAGGAGATGATAATAGCTTGAACTAGATTAGTGACTATGGAAAAGGACATAAGGATACCAATTTGAGAGATAATCAAGAGGTAAATAAACATAGTTTATGAGGGAAAGGTGTCAAATATATTAGGTTTCTAGTTTTTCAAACAATATGGTACAATTCTTGAGGTAGGAAACATACACAAAGGACTGAATTTGAAGGGAAAAATCATGCTTTCAGTTACTGAGATATGATATATATGTACACACACACACACACACACACACATGAGGGTACTTCAAAAAGTTCATGGAAAAATAGAATTAAAAGATAATATGAATCTTTCCATGAATATTTTGAACTTTTTTCTTTCAAAAAATTTTTTTGAATTTTTTTCTTTCCATGAATTGTATCTTTTCATGATTTTTTAATACATACATATAATGTATATATACATATATGCAGCAGATTGGAACTATTTTTGTTTAATATTTCCATTATTAATACCATTGGATGAGGTACAGATCATATATTCATATTAAATATCATTCTTTGTTAAAATGGCTAGGTACTAATATGTATTTTCTGAGATAAGTAAGCAACTTCTAGGAAAGAAAACTGAATGAAAACTGTTTGATAAGTTAAAATAAATTTAGCTAAAGGAGAAATTGCCCCAAAGATTATTCTGAGTCTGGTATTTACCACCACATCTCCCCTTAATCACAGATCTGCATTCAGTGGAGCCAAAAATAAAATCAGTGTGCTTATTGAGCTTAATTCCTTCCCTTACTTAGTCAAATAAGTCATTCAAAGATTAATGCAAAAGTTATTTATTGATCGCCTACTATATGCACAGCCATGCGTTAAGGACTATGGAAGACACAAGCACATAAAAGGCTCCATATGGCCCTCCCCAAATTCATTGGTATATCATCTATTCCATTTGCAATGAAAATGTAGGGGGAAAGGTGCCCTTTGGTGCTATATTGCAGTGGCTTGACTACTGCTTCTCTCAAATGATACTGGGAGAACATGACAGACATTAAATTTTATTCTTTCTCTGCATTTAGTTATTCAGCAAGTATAAACTGAAAAACTATGTCAGGCACTTTGTAAGGCATGGGAGGAGGTGTGCAGTGCAATCATGAGTAAATTAAGCATAATTTCTACCCCAGAAATGCAGTCTTTTTCTTCCTCCACCCCAGACACATAAAAGAAAATTAAACAATTATAGTAGCTGTTATTATTATTATCAATATTCAAGTTGCAATGGTTTCCTAACTCTACCTACTTTTAAAAATCAGGGAGTGCCTCTGAGGGAAGAAAGATACAGGAATCTCTGAAAGTTAGATAGAAGTGAGCCAAATAAAAACAAGGAGTAGGAGGGAAGTGTTCCTGGCGGAGGATATATATTATATAAACATATACATATATATATATTTAAGATTATTTCTTCAGATAGCAGTTTGTGGTATTTTCTGGTGGTCTGGGAATAGAAACTAAATCAAAGTGGTCTTTATTGCCTAGTTATTGTAATCCATTTTTGTTCAGGAGAATTATAGGACAAGATTCTTTTTAGCCACCTCGATTATGTTCTAAGTGTTTAGCAGCCAGAATGTAACTTAACACCCTTAAAGTTTCAGGATCTTTTGTATTCCTTATTGACATTTTAAACTTTGCTTATATAATGAAGGGGGTCAAGTCCCAAGTGATACATTGACTCACTAGTAACTGAAGCTTATTTGAAAGGAACTAAACGAAATTCAATAAGGCAGTACCTAAGTAGAAAGGGGAATCATGAGAAATGAGGCTGGATATTTAGGCATGAGGACAGATGATACAGTCACTTAAAGTTACTACATATCATGACTTTATCCCAAGAGAAATGGGACATACTTTCATTCTAATCAGAGAAATATCATGATTAGATACACATTATAGAAGGACCACTTTGAATTGGGGAGAGGAGGTAGGAAGGAAACTAGGTAGTTACATTGGATGGATAGACCAGTTAGGAGGCCATTAAAGCAATCGAGGAAAGAGATGATGGGAGTCTGCACAAAAACACAATCTTATAATGACAATAGGAATAAAAAGCAGTGGACAGAATCAAGAGATATATCAGATATCTTGGTATTTGATTGAAAGTAGAGTGTGTGGAGAAGGACTCAAGGATGAAACACCTGTCAGGTTAGAGGTGCCACTTCCCAAAATGAGGAATACTAAAGAAGCAGAAGTTTGGTTGCATGGGGATTGAGATGATAAGGTTTTCCATCTTCACCATGGTGATTTTGAGGTGTATAAGAATCACTGATGTTAAACTATCCGATGAAGAGTTTGATATATTGCCCTGAAGCTCACTAGATGGATCTGACATAGAGATGAAGTTTTGGAAATCAGTTTATAGATGGTGACTGAGGATTTAGAAGTGGTGCTATCAACCCAAAACAAATATATGGAATGAACAGAGACGAGAGCCTAGTTCAAAACCTTGACAAATGCCAATGGTAGAAGAAGAGGGACCTACAAAGAAATCTACAACAACATTATTTAATTTAAATTGCTGAGAAGCAGAGAAAGAAAAGCAGATGACGGTAGTATCATAACAGCCAAAGATAAAGAACATTTGCTAAAGAAGAGAGTACTCAACAGTATCAATTGTTGCCTCAAGATCAAGTAAGAAAAAGACTAAAAGGTAGGTTAATGACAAGAAAGTCACTGGTGACTTGAAAGAGCAATCTATGTGTTGTAGGTGAGGTGGAAGCAGGATGCAGTGGGTTAAGGAGTAAGGGTTGGGTGCGGAAATAGAACAAGTACAGATAATATTTTCAAAAGCTTGGCTGTTGGCAGTGAATTTTCAGAGTAAATTTGGGAGTGAAAAGGTCCCTTTTGCAATTCTAAAATTTTTACTAAAGGAAAGACCACCAGTTTATTGTGGTTTTCAGTAAGAAATCTATCCTTTCATGTGAGATTTAATGTCCAGTCCTGGCCCAAGGAGAAAAGAGCTCTATACAGTTGTGAATGGCAGGGTACAGTGGTCTTGTACTTTTAAGATCCCCAAGTGACTATGTGTACAGCTCTGGAGAAGAATGGTTTCTCAATAAACATTCATAATCTCTAGAAGAAACCAAGCTGTGAAGAAAGTGAGTTTAGAATATGTATTGAGCTCTGCTGTTACAGTTCAAACCTTGGGTTATTCCATTGGTACTTCCACAGTCAAAATGTTATACTCGATTGCAGATAATTTCATGTGTATTATATATTTTATGGATCAACCACATTGTATTTGTAAATTTTGCTCTGAAAAGGGGCCCTTATCCCGGTCACTTCCTTCTTTGCCCAGTCAGGGCATGCTAGCAAATTGCAAATTGCAATCGAATCTAATTTTCCAAACTAATGACTTTAAAGAGCAATAATGTATATTCCAAAATGATGGTAAATTCATGAACCACTTTTTTCTGTCATGTGTATTCATTAAATTTGACTATAAATACATTTTATGTAGCATTCATAACAAAATGACAAAGCATTTCAACTGAAATGACCCAAGGAGACTTAGTTTTCCAACTTCTCTATTTCTTCTTCCTACTACATCCTATTGTTTCTATCACCTTTTGCATTGATGTAACTCCTTAAAATAAACTAACATATCATGCCTTTTAGGATGGAGGTAGTAATCAAGTTCCATCTACTTCTAAAAGCATTTCCTTGTTATGAAAAGCATTCTGTACAGCACCTCTCTGTCTCTGTCTCTGACAATTTTTATTCACAAAAGGAAAGAGAAGAGTATAATAAACCCATTGATCCATCATCCACCTTTGACAATGATCAGCATCTCTTTTTAAAATTTACTCTTTCTTAAAGAAACATGACTATGTCTCTCTAAGAAATGTTATGTTAAGAAATCACACACATAGTAGAACTAAGGGAGCTTTAGATATTGTCTATTCCAGCCTAGTACTTCAGTGAGGAAAATGAAGTAGATACTTACCCAAATTATAGTGCTAATTGACAGGAACGTAGGAGATAGATATAGCCCACATCTTTCTTATTCTGTCTGATGAAATCAGGACTACAGTTCTACTGCCTTATTCTTGGAACAGAATTTTTCCAAAAATTAACATATTACTGAGTGTTACTTTCCACTTTTCCAGTTGTATTAGTCCTTTTCTGTTGCTTATAACAGAATACCTAAAACTAGGTAATATACAAAGAAATGAAATTTATTTCCCACAATTTTGAAGGCTGGGAAGTCCAAAGTCCACAAAACACAATTAGTGAGGGCCTATCTCTAGGTGGCGATTCTCTATAGCAATTCAGAGTATTACATCACGAGAGAAATGGCGTGAGCAAGACAGCTAACATTCTTACTTGCTCTCCTTTTAAAGCCATCAGAACCACATCCATTACTCCATGAATGGATCAATCCATTCATGAGGGAACAGTCCTCACAATCTAATCACCTCTTAAAGCCCCATCTTTCAAATACCATAATTGGATTTCCCACCATCTTAACACTGGTACAATAAGGATCAAGTTGTCAATACATGAACTTTGGGGAAATACATTTGGCCTATAGCAACAGTCTTACAAAGCACAAACAACATTCAAAAGCATAGTTTTTAAAAGTTTGGCATATTGGTTTGATTTTTAGGGGTGGGGGAGCTGAGTTACAAGCTGTAAGAGACAAAAAAATAGTTTCTATCTTAAACTTTTTTTTAAACAGGACATCATCCATAAATATACTCAATATTGTCTTCTTATGGGATGATTTCTGCAGTTCCTGAATTCCTTTTACCATGTAGGAAGTAATTATCAGTTTGACATTTGCACTTTTGGCCTTTCACATAAGTAACAATGTTTTTGTAACTGAAAAATGCTTAGGGCTCTCATATAATATCAAGTTGAAATGAGTGTGATGGTTTTCCCAAGAGTCCTCTTGTATGTAAATACTACTTTGTGGAATAATTCTTAGGAGCGCCGCTCACACATGCCTGTTGCTAAAAATGGTCATTCAGGGTATTGTGCCATGTCAAGTGAGCTGAAAACCCACAGTTTACAGGTAGGCATGTTTTACTTACAGAGGCACCATTTCTTATCTCTGGCACTTCCTAATAATATTAACCAAATGACAGTTGTACAAGCACAAGTAATTAGTTTACAAATGACAATAAGACAATGTTTTCCCTTTTGTATTATAGAAGCACCAAGTATCTCTCTGATGAAGATGACTCCCAGGTGATTAACAGGAATAAAGTACTTGCATAAATTTAATTATATGTGCATATTTGGAATATGATTATAGATATGTAGAGATATTAGTATATATACATATATGTCCATGCATGTACATTTGTGTGCATACACACAAACTTAATTGGTTTCTTAATCCAAGCTAGAGAAACAATTAAGATTCACAAAACTGCTCCCAATCAAGGGATAGAACCAGTGATTTAACTATCAACCTTTAGCAGTACAGTACAGGATAGTCTTTGTATAAATCATGCAGATCATTTTTCTACCGAATATGTCCTCCTCACCCATGACAAAAGCTGCCCATGCACCTTCCTCAGAGTGTCTCTTCCCATAGCTCCCTGTCTGGGCCACAGACTGTGTAACCCTGTCATCTTCTCCCCCATCCAGTATCTCTTTCTCCCCTCCTGCTTGACTACATACACACGTACGCGCGCGCGTGCACGCACACGCACACACACACACACACACACACACACACACGATGGAATAACATTATTTACCGGGGGCAGAGGAAACTCATTTTTTTTTTTTTCGTCCTTTTTGAGACCGGCCGCACCGCGCTCAGCCGGTGAGCGCTGTGAGCGCCGGTCATCCCTATATAGGATCTGAACCCGCAGCGGGAGCATCGCTGCGCTCCCAGCGCCACACTCTCCCAAGTGCGCCACGGGCTCTGCCCGGAAGCTCATTTTTAAGGCAGTAAATTATGAAGGTAAAGTATGAAGCAGAGATGAGATATCTGGGAATAGAAGAGAAACAAAGAATCAACTAAGCTCCTGATTTCATTTCCCAGCCCTGACTAAGGCCTGGTGACATATTCTACCCTGTATCCTTCCAATCAATCAACTCTTATTTTTTACGTAAGTCAGGTAAAGTGGTAGGTTTTTTTTCCCCTCTTGAAGCAAACAATTCCTATTGTTTGCCTGACATTTTTCAAAGCAATCTACTCACACATAGTGGAAAGAATCCTAGGTTTCACTTTGGAAGATTCATGTTCAAATCTCAGATTTCCTGCTGGCTAACTGTGACCTTGAGAAAGTTGCTTAACCTCTGAGCCTCAGTTTTGAATGAGCACCCACATATTAAATGAGACAAATCATATATGAAAATAACCAGCAACTCCATAAATGTTTGTTGAATTAAGCAGAATTTGCAGTATAGTCTGCATGTTTGCACTTTCCATACTACAGTTATGACAATCAGCTTTGTGACAAGGGCAAAAGATGGTTTGAATTCTGACCAGCAGCCTAGGGAGATCTGAGGAACATCAGGCCAATTAGTCAAGCTGCTAAAACGTAATGCTTCTGCAACATGGATCCAGTAGTCTGAAGATATTCTAGACTCTCTCCTCACAGGAAAAAGCACAAGGTAAGTCCATAAGCATTCTTTGGCTGCTGTTGTTTATATCCTCTGGAAGAATCTGGGCTACCTTTTGACAAACACTTAAATACCAATGCAGACAACTGGACCCTGATCAGTTAGTTAACTTTTATTAGTATGTATTACGGACACCCTACTTATAGTCTTCAATAATGATATGAACATTAGAAAATTATTCCACCTTTGTAATTAGGTGGCTTAATATACTTATTAAGAAATTTTTTATTATTTCAAATAACTCACATTCTAAGATGAAAATGAACTTATGTTGGTTTTATAAGTTTTTGGTTCCATTATACACTTCTAACAAGAAATTGGTTGCTTAATTATATATACCCCAAAAAACAGAAGTAGTAATACCACTATGCCAAGTCACCTAAATTGATTTTTAATACTCATAACTATGAACAGAATTAGTATATGACAAAATAAGAAAAAGTACATAATGATAAGGAAAGGAAAATATATGAGAGGTCTTCAAAGAGTTCATGGAAAGATTTATGTTATCTTTCAATTCTATTTTTTCATGAAATTTTTGAAGTGCCTGAATACATTTTTTTTCTTTTTATGAAGAGAGATAATTGGAGGTTTTCAAATTATAACATTATTTGTGGTGTATGTGAGATGCAATTGCTGAAAAATGTTTGCTTCTTTTGAATTTTTCTGCCTTCTTAGTGTCTTCAGGTTCTCGGAAAGTGTCTTTATAGTTCTGTGTAGTTATCAGTAACAAGAGTCTTTACCATTAATTTCTTATGAAGAAAAAGTCTAAGCATTAGTTAGTTATACCACATGTTAACCACTGTAGATATAAATATTTCTCCAAAGTTGTACATGTAAATTCCCAAATTTTACTTTAACTTACCTTTACATTTTAACCCACTCTAATCAACTAAGATTGGACAAATGAATGAATGACTGAATGACCAAATCAAGAGTTTGAGTGTCTGCCAAGCCAAAGACCCTGCAGCACCTTGGTACTGCTTTACCTGGGTGAAGACACAGATCCTACTGCCAGGGAAGTCAAAGAAAGGGAAACAGATATGTGAACAAATCCTTTACATGCCATTATTTTGTAATAAAGGAATGTGAAAATTGTGGTGGTGGCACAGAGAAGAAATAATCGATTCTCAGCAAAGTGGTTTCACACTCACGCTTTGGAATCTGAAGGTCCTTGATCTAAGGCCCCAGCTCTCTGCCACTCAATAGCAGTAAGCTGTAGAGTTGAAGCTTGAGAGTGTTTCATCTCCTCTGCACAATGGAAGATAATAGTGCCTGCAGCTTAAGGTTGCGGTAAGGATTAAATAAAACAACATGTGAAAAGCTAGTTTCAGCACAGTATAGCCTGGCATAGAGTGAGTGCTTTCTACCTGTTACTATGATTGTGAACTGGGCATCAGGGAGGTATTTAGTCACCAGGGAAGCTTCACAGAGGATACTCACAGGAGTTACTAATGGAAAAAGGAGGTGACAGAGAGTGAACAAGTCATAAAACCTTCCTTAGCCACTGGCCTCAGTGTTGTAAATCAGGAGACTATTGGTAAATTGACATTGGTCCAATAATTTCATAATGCTAATATACACAAAAAATGTACGGGCTTCTTGTTTAAAGTGCATATCCAAGGCCCAACCCCTGGCATTCTGATTTATTAAGTCTAGTGTGGGGGCCTCAAATTTGCAATTTAACCCCATTTAGACAACAACAGATCAAGATGAGCTCTAAAGGCCATTCTGGCTTGATTTTATTAAAACTAAGTTGCCATACTTGACATGCAATATAGCAGTCCTATTTTCCACTTTTATTTTCCAGAATCAGAGAAAAGTGACACACATATACAAAATGTACTTACTTTAATTGCATTTAAATCATCCAACTTCTTTTGTCTCTATAATATTTACAAATTCTAAACCTCAATTTTTGAAAACTGAACCATGGAGACATGATCAGAAAGATCAGAAATAGACATTTATCACGTAGGTTTATTTGTTTAATGTGTGTTTTCCATGCTAGACTATAAATTCCATTGGGGCAAAAAATATGTGTACCTTATAAACATCAATAGTTCCACCAGCTAGCACAATGCCAGACACCATTACTAAAGAAGTACTTTCTTTTCAGGAAAATGGAAAATGCTTGTAGTCCTTGAAAGGAGACAGAAGTGGTAGGAGAGGTGCAGAGCAGGCATAAACTGGAAAAATATTAAAGAATGAAAATTAGCAGATCCTTACAGAAAAACATTCTTACTTGTATGGGGGAGCTAAAAAAAACAGTTGAGCTTGTAGAGAGTACAATTGTGGTTACTAGAGGCTGGGAAGGAGAAAGGAATGGGGTAATGGGAGAGGTTGGTTAATTGATACATAATTATAGCTAGATAGGACAAATAAGTTCTAGTAGTCTACACTAGTGCTAAGCATGTGTAATTATAATAATAATTTATTGTATGTTCTCATGGCTAGAAGAGAGGAGCTCAAATCCTCTTATCACAAAGAAATGATACATTTTTGTGGTGAGTATGCTAATTATTCTGATTCAATGATCACACATGGTATACATGTATTGAAATATGACTCTGTACCCATAAATATGTATGTATCAATAAATAATAAAAAAGAACATTCTCAAGCTTCAAGCCTAGGATATTGGATGAAGATTATGTCCCCAACAAAAAAAGAAGCACATTTGATGGAAAATTAACTTAGTTTTGGAGAGCATGTGTTTAAGATGTCTGTGGAAGATAATAACCAGTGAATAACTGCATATGTACATGAATGTAAAATTCTGAGATAGGGTAAACAAAATAATGGCCTACATAGATGCCCAGTATCTAATTCTCACAACGTGTGAATACTATCTTATATGTCAAAAGGGTCTTTGCAGATATGATTAAAACTAAGGACCTTGAAATGGGAAGAGCATCCTGGACTATCCACGTGGGCCCAATCTAATCACATGAGTCCCTTAAAGCAGAGAGTTTTTCCCAGCTGCAGAGAATCACGGAGATGACAACAAGAGAAGAACTTGCTTGCTTGAAAATGGAGATGAGAGCTGTCAACCCCCACTCCTTTTTGATTAAGAGGTACCCTTTCATTCCTTCCTATTCCTAATTTTTCTCCTTTTCTCCCTTTTATTCAACAATTCTAATTGGGCTAAACAGCCTCCTGATGATAGCAAGGAAGCCCCAATTCCCAATTAGTCCTAAGCAGTTTTGGCCAGATCAGGGAGGTTGAGCACAAGTCTCAACTTTGCCCAAAACCTCATCTTCTGACTACACAAGGTCAACTCCCTTCCATTTTAATACTTAAATCTCCACCGCAAGAGAACATGATCATATGTAACACACATGTTGCTGCACTGCATGTGTGTACTCACCCCCACTTGAATATGCATAAGAAAAACCCAGCCCTTGTTGAATACGTATGAGTTCCTGTAGCTAGACCCTTAGAAGTTGTAACTCCTGCATGCGCAGAGAACTTGGTTTATTTTAGATTGTGAGGCCAACCTTGCTCCTGGCTTGCACAATTCACAGTAAGACTCCTTTCTGTTAAATGTCCAGGTTGCTATCTTTTGAGTTTCTCTTGACATACTCAATAGACAAGGACTCTGCAAGTGTTTACCCATGACAACAAAGATAGGTAGCCATGAGCCAAGGGATGCAGGCAATTTCTAGAAGTTGGGAAATGAATGGAGTCTCATTTAAAGGCTCCAGAAAGGAAGTTGCTCTACCTATACCTTGATTTTAGCCCAGTGAGACCTCCGTGGGACCTCTGACCAGCAGAACTGAAAAATAATCAATTCATGTGATGTTTTGTCACTAAATTTGTGGTAATTTGTTACAGTAGCAATAGAAAACTTCAGTACATAAGATCTGGGTTGAACATAAATATTTATACCCATCTTGCAGATTTCTATATATAATAGACATACATATACACAAATAAATATTTATACCCATCTTGCAGATTTCTATATATAATAAATATACATACACACACACACAAATATATGTAGAGAGAGAGAGAGAAACAGAAAATAATTTCCTTCAGTAGTTAATCCCCTTCCCTCTTAGTTCCTGCAATCCTATAGTAAGTGGCACAAATGCAGTTGGATATTTGTCTGTTGGTAGTAGTTCTATTCTCACCCTTGCTACTCTCCTCTGGGACTCAAAGCCTGTAAAGTGCATATCACAGGGCCCCTTGCCAGCTGGTTTCTAGCTGGGCGTGCCAGTTGAAAGCACTGGTGGCAGAGAGGAAGTTAACAGAAAGAAAGAAGCCATGATATTCTTCCTTCTGCTTCTGGCTCCAACTGCCTTAGTATCCTAGCACTCACAGGCTCTGGTAGTGACAGCAGCAGCCCCAGGCACGTGCTGGCCTCAGCAGCAGCCAGTGGGTAGAGTCCAGTAGCACCAGCAGCACTGTGAGCTCTTGGATGCTTGCAGAGCAGTGATGAGGTGGTTTCAGAAGCAGCAGCCCCACCACCAGCACCACTACCAGAGTGTGTATTTGTAGGGTCCAGGTAATACCACCTTCCCCCTTGCTCCTCCAGCCAAGGAGCAGCAGTGATTTCCTGCAGTTACTAATCTCTGAATAATAGCACCTTCTCCCTTTCTCTCCCACAAGCTTTTCAATACATTTGTAAACAATTTCTTGCACTATATTCTCTCTGTTTGCAAAGTTGAGAATAGTTTCTTATCCTGACAATACACCAATACAAAGGCTTTTTGTAACATGAAGAGGCAACGATATATGCAAACTTTCTTATGTGCTAAGAGCAGAATACATGTATATAAAAGCTTATATCTACACATGGACTTTAATAGTAATTTTCTCATAATGTGAACGTACACATGCTTAGTCATATAATATTTCCTCATTTTAAATAATTTGCTGTTAAAATGGGTTTTTGTTGGGGAAAAAAAGTGAAGGGGGAAGCTGGGGAAGCCTGATTGGTTCTTTACAATTTCCAAAAGCAGTGAAAGATATTTAACACAGTAAGGAGGCTGGATGCTTACCAGTACAGAGACAGTAGTTTTAGATTAAATATCTATCCCTATAGAAAACACACACAAAAAAATTGCTTCCACATGCCAGCAAGATCATAAAGACAACTCGTCTACTTAACTCAATTGGCTCTGACAAAAACACCAAGAAAAATAGAAAAGACACTTCAACTGTATCATTGTCTTGAATTAAAGCTGTATCAGGAAAGTAGGACAAACTGAGAGTTTTCATTATGAAAGTTGTGAAAACACTGGGCTGCTATTTGCAACAGTTGTGTTAAACAGAATGCTAACTGGCCCCCGTGCCTGCACTTCTCTTCCCAAGAACACACAGCTACGGTAAAGGGCAATCTTATAGAGCCATTGAAAGGAGCAACACTTTCCACAATTTGATATAAAAGTGTTAAGTTCCCAGTCAGTGCTGAAAATATTTTAAGGGGGCATGGAAACCTGTTTTTGACAGAACAAGCCGACCACAATAGAGGTAGCCATTGGGTGCCTTTCATTGGGCACGTAAGGACGGTGTGCCAGACACTGTGCTAAGCACTTAACATACATCAGCTCCTTCACTTCTTACAAAGGCCCAATTAAGTCAAGTAACATCACGGGTGAATAACCTGAGGTTCAGAATGGTGAAGGAGTCACACAGCTCATTAGAGCTGGAGGGGAGATCAAAGCAGTTCAGTCCAACTCTAAAATCAATATGTTTAACCACTTCTCTATTCTTATTGTATAAAGAAAAAAATTACCATGTTCTTGCCTTAAAATTGGGGGGTTCAGAGGGAAATATGCATAAACAAGGCAAAATACATACATAAGCTATGCCACAAAGCCCTAGACACATCACAGTTTTTATTTTAAAGTTTTAAATAAATGTAGACACATGCAACCTTTGTCACCAAGCAACACCGGAAAGGACTCATTTCCCTCTGGCCACACACATTTCAGGGGTCTAGAGAGGTGCTTCATCTGCTCTTACATCACCTTCAAAGCAGTAAGTAATTATTACCTTGGGTCTTCAATGTTATAATTAATGGTCTCTAACACCTTTTGATCAAATTTCCTTAACCAAGGCAAAATGAGTTTCTAAAATTGATTCAAAAATTGTAAAAACTTTTACTTTCCTTGGTTTTCTTGATAGAAATGTTTTACATCCTCAGCAAGAAAATCCTCATTTGACCACACCACCTCAGATTACCCGAGAGCAGCAAAGAGTGAACCTTAAGTCATAATATCATTCCTTTTATAGATCTATGAAGTTAATTCTCAGTTCTTCTCTTCTTATAAGGAAGAGCCTACTTACTACGAACTTACTGTACAAGTAACTAGATTAATCATGATTCAACTTTGATACTCTTATTTTCTCCTTTATGAATTATTTCTGATTTTTATTTGTAACAATAATAACAAAGGCATGGTTACCTATCTCATTTATAACAACCAGCAAGAATCAACTAGAAGATCTCACGCTGGGACTCTAGAATGATAGAGTGCTTATTCCTCTAATGAGATTAAAAGACATATGTCTATCTGCTTGAGACTATTTCCTATTTCCTTGTTATTTTCCTTATTCCTTGCCTACAGGGTCCTGTGTGGTTGGCCCTGACCTACCAGTCTTGCTTTGGTGACTGTCCCTTGACCCCTCAGCCCCTCAGCCCACCCCCATGTTCCAGGCCTGAGAGCCTGGGAGTCGTTCTTTGGGTCTTGCCTCAGGGCTCTTTGCCAAAATAACTTATCCTCATTCTTCATGTCTCAAATTAGCCATCATTTATTCTGGTAAGGCTTCCCTAATTCTAGGACTAGGCAGGATCCTGTTATATCACTCTTTAGCATCAGTTACTTTTTCTTCATGAGAACTTATACATTTAAATAGAATATTATGAAATAAAAATCTGTTTATTGACTATCTTACTTCCCTGTCTGTAGTCTCCACTGAAACCGATACCCTGTCTGTTGTGTTGACTTAGTATCACCAGCACCTGGTACCATACCCAGTATGTAGTAAAGACGCCAAAATGGTTTGTGAAAACATAGGATCTGAACCCCACAGGTTCTAGGCAGAGCCATAATCACCCTGAGAATTTTCCACTGGGAGCCTGGGGTGACAGATGTATATTTTCCAAGCAGAATAGCACAAAGCTCTTCCAGACAATGCCCTCTTCTTTGTGGTCTCTACACCCTAGGGAGCCCTAAAGCCCTAAAGCCCCTCCAAAACAAAACCTTACATTAAAATTCATCGTCGGTTCTCCCATCCAATACTCTCCAATGCTCTCCCGTTTTTTTCTGACATGAATCTAACAGCTGAGGTATTCAAGGTTAAGAGAAGTATCTTTTCCAATACTTTGTTTACATTGAAGAGTAAATAACTAGCAAAAGGAAGAGATGTTTCTTACGTATATTTGCATTTAGCAGCAACTAAATTGAAATGTCTGGCATCAGCCTCTGGGAATGGAAGATTCTCCACAAAGTAGAGACAGGATCTTCTCTATGGATGGTGGCCATCCATGCCTACCTTACACACAGATCCCCAAGTAAAAGGGAGCACCCAGTTCCTCCAGTTACACAAAGCCCAGTCTTGTGCTCTAATACTTTCTCCCTTCTTGGTTCTCCATCTGCAACATCCCTTTAGTCCTCAGCTGATCATACTTTTGGTATGGCCTGTGGGCTGCACCCCACAACCAAACCAGCAGGATTACAGAAATCCTGTCTTCAGTGGCTGCCATCCCCTTCATCTCATGCGGATGGCTAAAGTTTCAAAAGAAAAAAAAATTCTAAAAGCTCCATACAAAGACAAAACCAAAAAGACAAAATTAAAAAGCCTAAAGGTAAAACTTTAGAATTGTCTAGATAGAAATTAATTTTAAGCTCTGGCCTGAGTGCTCAGTGCCATGAGCCAACAGACCCACAACAATTGGAATAACTATCTCAGTTCATCCACTTCAGATGCCCCCTCACCTTGTCTTTTTTTTTTCCCCCCTGCTTTATCACTTACCAAAGCCTATAGGTAGTATTACTTTCCAGGATTATTTGGTTCATGGGAAATATATCTTCTCTTCCCACAACGTGATTTATCTTTCAGTTTTGCTACATGGCCAGCAAGTAGACCTGGCACAGAGTAGACCCTTAGCAAATACTTGTTGAATATATGATTGATTGAACGAATAAATGATATGATTCACCAACTGAAGTATTTCTCTGTTTTCAATTCTAGAAACCCTTGGTTTCTCCCAGACCAGCCTTCTATATCCAGGTTTCTCCCCTATACACTAGCTAATTCCCACTTGACTCTATAAATTGGGCCTACCTTCCCCCATGGGCACTTAGCTCCTAAGAAAATTATTTTGCTTCCTTGAGCTTAAGAGCTGTGCTCCCAAAGTCACCTTAACGTTTTTCATAAAAGCTGAAAACATAGGGAAACTAATATATAATCAATGCCTAGAGATGGAATTAATTGGCAATGTGTCAGAAAGCTAATTGAGTTGCTCCAGGTAAGATGTATGCATTTTAACTACGTTTTGGAGACAGCAGGTGCTTACTTTTCATAGTCTAAGTGGTACTCCAACCAGAGAGCTCTAGGGCTTATGCCAAATGCACCTTCCCAGCCCAGATAGAGAGGAAAAGAAGGGATCTTTCACCATTAAAGACCTTCCCTCCCCCACCCCCGCCTGCAGACAAAGTAGTTCTGCTTACATCTATTTGTCTGGCTCCTAAGATTTCCTTTGAACAAAAGATAGTGTAGCTTAAAAAGAAAACAGTAACAACCTGAAAAATACTGGTCAAACATTACTGAGTTATTTCTGAATAAGGTGGTAAGAATTTTTGAGGTTGTAGTTCTTTCCATGCCTCATCAAACACAGCACTCATCAAGATCAGATACTGAATCTTAGGGCAAGCCTTATATTCATGACTTAATGAAGAACTTAACACTTCATGCACTGAAATTTTTGCATACAATCTGATCACATGTTGTATTCCAACTACCATGTATTCAATCTAATTCCAAAACCTTCAGATTAAGTGACACTTATATACTCTATAAATCCACCCAAGGCCACTCCCTATGAATATTTTTATGCCAATTATAATTTCTCTCCAGCTATGCCTTCTCACCTGCTCTCTCCCCTGTGGAGAACCTGTTTTCTCTACCACTTTGAGGGGCACAGTGCATCCTGATGATGCTAGAGAATGGAAAGGAATGTGATTTTAAAAAACAAATTCACAGCAAAGTGGCCTACTGTTGAAAGGAACACATAAAGAAGGTTTATTACTTTTTATTATTTTTCCTTTAAAACACAATTTTACAAATCTTCCTTCTATAGTGATAAGAAAGCAAAATCATCACTGCTTGTCACCAAAGATTCTCCCAGCAACATTATACAGATCTTTTGAACTCAAATATAGTATATAGATATTGGAAGAGGAGTATAAAATTTGAGTTAAACCACATGATCAATTCCTTAAATATATTTAAATTCACTTAAATTAGAATTGGTTAATATA
Organism: Galeopterus variegatus; assembly: GCF_000696425.1. Taxonomy (NCBI): domain Eukaryota; kingdom Metazoa; phylum Chordata; class Mammalia; order Dermoptera; family Cynocephalidae; genus Galeopterus; species Galeopterus variegatus. Next base: position 100,150 of record NW_007727405.1, read on the forward strand.
AGCATTGTTTGGGCTTTATCTATAATCTTCTTGGCAATAGTTCTGTTTCCATAGTAACACAAACTTGTACTTTATCCTTGTGCATGCTTGTGAGATTATAACAAGTTTTGTAATAAAGTTTACATATCATTTGCACATAAATTTCATCTTTATGAGAAGTCCAGGCTAGAGGTTTCTTTCTTTTAATCATTTATTGTTATCTTGCCAGTAAATACATAATTCACCTCTCCTCTCAAATAATGAAAACTCAACAGAGCCATGCCTAACCACTTGCAAGAGATTTCTAAATCTACATGATAGCTGGATCTTTGAATTTCAACATGTAATATTAAGGAAAAGATAATGAAATACTTTACAGATGTCACTCTGGATGTAATCCATGTGTTTTATTAGCATAAATCCATTTCTTCTTACCTAATCATTATTCTCTTATTCATTTGTTTCAAATAGTTAGCAAGTCTTCTTTGGTTAGTCATAGTGAAGCAGAAAACAGAAGCAACTGAAACACTGTCCCGTTACTTATCTCCACCCCAAAAAGAGGGATTTAGTTCAATAGTTTGCTATCAGTTGAACTGCAAATATATTTAGTTCTTTACTAAAACTCATATTTTTTTTTGTCCTTTTTTTTTTTTGAGACCGGCCGCACCACACTCAGCCAGTGAGCGCTGAGAGCGCACTGGTCATCCCTATATAGGATCCGAACCTGCGGCGGGAGCGCTGCTGCACTCCCAGCGCCGCACTCTCCCGAGTGCGCCATGGGCTCAGCCCTAAAACTCATTTTTTTAAAATAAGACAATTTATAATCTATGGTGTTAGGATAGCAATAACCTTTGGGGTTGGTGGTGCCTGGTAAGGGCACACCTGAGACTTCCAGGGACCTGTATTGTTCAGTATCCACATCTGGGGCATTAAAAAGCTGTAAACTTATGATTTTTGACCACTTATATATTGTTATTCTTTACTACAAAAGTTAAAATATAACTTTCCTAACTTTTCATTTAGATACCAATATGTCTAGCATAGACATTTTTGGAAATTTCTTGAAATTAATAATTACTACTTCAACTGATACCATCATTTTTTATTTAAAACTAATGCTTTGTACCCTAGGAATTTGAAAGTGTCTAAATCAAAGACTGAATAAGAAAGACAGCCTTAACATGTGCCTTTAAAATGATCTGACTTTTCTGTTCTTAGGTTTATCCTCTGTATGCAGGATGTAGACAATACAAAAGGAAAGTATCTGGAAAAAGTAGACAGTATTTGAAAATGTGAACAGTATTTTTTCTAAATATATGATAGTGTTTTACTGTGTTTATCACCTTATCAAGAATATAAGAAATATGAATATGTTATATTTCAAACTTTGTATTACATTAAAAAGCTTAATAAAGCATTCTGAGTTGCGGAAAGTTCAATTAATATACAAGAAAATAATGCAAGTGATGTACATGCATAGGATGGACCTTGTTCTCACAAATGTCAGTCCTTTACATGACTTAATGATGAAAAATTACCAGCTGTCTCTGAATATTTGAAGGCATGTCATGTCGAAGAGGGAGCACATCCACTCTTGTACTTCAGAAGGACACACAGAGGACCAGGGAGAAAGAGGAAGAAAGAGGAAGAGACATTTGGGTAGAGCAGGAAGACACTCAGCATTAATCACATGTCTCACAAGAGAATAAGTCACCTTGGTAAGTACAGAGCCCCCAACTACTGGAAATATTCATCCATGTTAAGAGTGGTTGTGCAAGTTTCCTATTGCTGTTCTAACAAATTACCACAAACTTACTGCCTTAAAACAACACAAATTCATTATCTTACAGTCCTTTAGGCCAGAAGCCTCACAGGGCTAAAATCAAGGTTTTAGTAAGGCTGTGGTTTTCCTGGGAGAATTCATTTACTTGCTTTTTCCAGCTTCAAGAGGTCAACCACGTTCCTTGGTTTGTGGACCCTTCCTCTAACTTCAAAGCCAGCAGCATAGTATCTTCAAAGCTCTGATTCTGACACTCCCCTCCTTATAAGGACGCTTGTGATTACATTAGGCCCAACTGTATGATCCAGGATAGTCTTCTCAACATTTTTAATTTAATCACATCTGCAAAGTCCTTTTTGCCATGGATTGGATTCGTTGGTTTTTGGAGATTAGAATGTGGACATCTTTGGGGTGCCATTATTCTGCCTACCACAGTGATATGTTAAGTATAGATAGTGGGAAGCTAAACTAGATTGCTAAAGGCCTTTCGATGTTTAGATTTTATAAATTAGGCAAAGAAATCAAGTACCTTTTAACAACTGCTACAAAAGTTTATTTGTATTAAAAAAACTGACTATACAATATACCCGATTCTCTCCACTCCTGAGAGTATTACTATCTCTCTCTATGTCTACCTTAGATGACTGGATATTCTGAATAAAATTCATTATTTAGGAGAAGTCCAAGCTCCTCTTCTGGACAGTGGCTACATCCTGATTGATAGAAGAAAGGACAAGTGCTAACAAAACCTTGTGGGAAAGTATGTGACTAATAAGTTCAGGATATTGGAGATTGTTGGCAATTATGCAACAATAACCCTATGGATGCTTCACGATGTTGCTTTCTCAAGGGCTATAGTGGCTACTGGTCAGAGAATTATTGCCTGTCTTTCAAAAAAAGAGAAAAAGAAAGCACGTAAGTATCACTATTTTTCCTTCTAACTGCACACTCACTATACATTCTTAAACAGGAGAGGAATAATCAATCCCTAACTTGTGATTTATTTCTCAGAAGCTATTAAATATGTGCCAGTGAAAAAGTACGGCCTAACTAGCCAATCTTCAGTCTCTTGTGGCCTTTTGAGAAAGATGTTCTGAAATGGTTACATGGAATTCAGCACTCTGCAATTTGGATTAATAAGAAGTAAAACATTATCCTTGAAACAAGTAACCAAATGATCTTGGTAAATATTAAAGTGAGAAACATTGCCATGAGAATAATGTCCACTTAATCCATCAGTACAACAGCCTACATTCTGAAAGACTCTGACAACAGGGGAAGAAATTCCCTATGGAAAATTTTCCTCATGAAGCTACCACAAGGTCCAAAGGGAACATATCTATACCAATTAAATTTCTATTGAAATCTATTTGCTTCCCATTGAAATCATTAAATTAATTAAGAGAAGGAAAATTACCCCAACTGGAGTCTTGTAAGACTTGTTGAAAGTTTTTCCCCACTGCAACATCAGATGCGTGTGCGTACATATCGATGCATGCAGTCTGAATAGTAATAATAATAACAGCAGACATACCCCAAAGATTTCACATCCCATGGTTAAACAGAGATTAATAAACAAATGCAGTTGAGTAGAATCAAGGCAAGCAATGGATGGGACAGCAGCCTGTATAAGAGAAGCACTTGTCCCATGACAGGGAACTCGGATAGAGTCACATGAGGACTGGACTCCTTAGTTAAGACGGTACAAATACAGAAGATATGGCCCAACAAAAAAAGGAGAAAAGAGGATTTTTGGCAGAGGGAACAGCATATGTAGTGGCATAAAGGTCTGTAAATACATGTCATAGTCAATAACTCTGAGTAATTTAGTATAACTAGAGTATACAATCAAGTAAAAGAATAAATTAAGTGAAAACTGAAGATATAGGTGTGAGCTGGATCAGGAGGAGTTTTAAATATCGCCCAAGAGTTTTAAACATTTTTAGATAATGTGAATTTAATTAATATGGCCAACTCATGTGTCTTCCCTTCACATTCAAGCAAATCAACAGGAAAGGTCTGACTTAAGAAGATGGAGCCTCCATCTTCTCCATCATTCTAAAAAGAGGTCGCATGGTCCTTTTCTGTTTAAAATATGGCATTTATTTCATTCACAAAAAGGAAATGCTTATAGCCTACACTTGCCAAGAAAGATGTTAGGGAATATAATTATTCATAGGAAAATGGAGACGTGGAAAAGACATATTTGAGTGGAGGGGAGGAGGAACTGACTGTATTTGCCTGGTGCTGAGGGGGTATGTAAGACAAGTGAACTGCTGAGTAATAGCTGTGAGGCAGGAAGAAAATGCTGGTAGGTGGGTTCTGAATGGAGATATGGGAGAAGCTCTAAATTCCGAGCTAGAGATGAAAGTTATGTATGAATGGTGAGCACAGAAGAAACTCGTACGGTTGAGTGGGGAGGCAGACAGAACAGGGTGGTTCCCACCATTTGCAGGGGCTAGTGCCTCTAGAGTTAGAATTAACTGGAGAGTGCGCCGGGCGCTCCCGCCGAGGGTTCAGATCCCATGTGGAGACCGGTTCCCGCTCACTGGCTGAGCGCAGTGCAGGCGCGACACCAAGGGTTGCGATCCCGTCACCGGTCAGTAAAAAAGACAAAAAGGAAAAAAAAAAAGAATTAAATGCCAACATTTATGTGTGAACTAAAAAGGGTATTGAAAAAATTAATAATCAGCCAAATGAAAGGAATAAGGACTGATGGCAAGAAGAATAATAGAGAGACTTTTAGAAAACACAAACTGGCAGTATCCATTTCAAAATAAACTATATTCTGCCTCTTAAACCCACACAAAAGTGAAATAAAATTTGCCAAAAAGAATTTGGCAATTGTCACAGCAAAAATTCGGCAGCCCTAATTATACTTGCTCGAAATGAACAAAATGAATTCTCTCCATGAATCATTCTCAGACTTGTCCAGTACAAAATCCCAAGTGGCATCCCTATATTTGGATATTCTATATTTTATTGCTTATTTATAGCCTGACTTGCCTTCCCAACAGACCCAAGTCATCTTAAAGGAACTTTATACATTAAAGCAAGAAAATACAAATTTTAAAAGAATGAGAGCCATGGGAAATAAAATTAAAATAAGAGCCAGACGGAATAGATGAGTAGAAATGGGGATATCATGTCTCTTTGAAGGGCAACATCAATCCCTGTCACTTTGCTAAACCACAGATGTGCCTCCAGGCTTCCTACTGGCCAAAGAAGAAAAAAAAGTTCTCTTTTTCTGTAAAGAAAAAAAAATAATTACCAGTTCTTCAGAAGCATATTTTAGATATTAGATATCAATTTTGAATAAAAGAAGAATTTAGTTCAATACATGTGTTCAGGGGTCCATCTAGAAAAATTAAGATCATTAGTAAATATTTTAAAAAGCCAATCAAAACTCTTTTCCGTTTTAAATACTGTATAATATTCTCTTGCATTTTTGCCTTCAATTAGCTAAGAACGTCTTAGTTACAACTGAGAATGTTGTCCAAAGTAAGAAGTACTTAATCTTTCCAGAATTTTTTTCAAGTTCAGTAAGTACTTCCAACTGTATAACTTGAAAACTGGTAGATCCCTATTATTAGCATCACTATACTTTTTCATGAAAACACATCAAATATTTAATTTCTCTCTCCAGACCTTATCTACCAAACAAACCTGACTTGCAAAAATCGATATACAAAAGGTTGTCACCTGTCATTTTATAAGGGTTGCCTGAATTTTCATGAAAAACTGTATTTGTTACAACCAAAAGACAATTTCAAACAAAGTAACATTTTTATTTCAATTTTTATTCAAATTATTTTCCACAAAATATGTACATATATACTAAAGAATTATCATGACAATGTGTACTTTGAACAAAGCAACTTCACACTGAAATGCACTTAGTAAAGTTATTGGAAATATGTATATTATTCTTCTTGATCCTCATTCTCAATATAGCCTTAAACCTACTGACATTTCAAGCTCTATTAATACTCAACACATGAAAAAATGTATATCTTAGTACTATATGTTATATAGCAAAGATTTCACAGTTACTACTAATACTAAGTTTTTTAAAACTACAAATAGTTAAGTCCTATGTTAAATACTGTGCCTGTTTAGCCTACACATGATGCCAACATGTTTTATTTTTATTTTATTTCCAAATATGGAGGAGAAACCTAAAATGGAGAGTTTATCTTAATTGTATATCTAACAGAAACAAATCAAGATATCTGATTCATCAAATTTTAATTTTGAAATAAGTGTAGTGTAATCTAATAAAAGTCACATATTATAGTGCTCAAATACTCATTTTGATCTTCTTATCATGGAAACTTTCTGAAATCAAATAAACACGCATTTATTTAAGTCCTAAGAAGTTGACACTTTCCAGGCAGCATAGGTACTAACTACAAGTTTCTGAAATCAGCTAGTTGGGAGATAGAAGAAAGAGCTGAAAAGGCAATGAGAAGAAAGGAGTTTGTTTAATACAATATTTGACATGAAAAAGAAAACATGTATCATAAGGATGGTAACTAAATCTTCTTTGTTGAAAACGTCTGAAAGTTTCAGTATGAAATGCAGTATTATGTATTCATGAATTTAAGAAGAGGAGGCAGGTGACTTCTCTACAGGAGGGCATGTCTTCATAATTATATTTGGCACATGAAGAGTGCATGAGTTTGAGAGCATTTCTGAATGTGTTTAACATGTACTTATCAAACATAATGAAAATACACACTATTGAATATTATAGGCATTAGAAGAAAAAAACAAGAATGTAACTGCACTCATTTCCTCATTTGAGTAGTTGTCTGGATGGATGCACCTTCAAGGTAATTTATCTTTTCCAGAACTTCTTTCATTTACAGACATACATTTGTAATTTCAAAAAGAGTTTTATAGGATTTTTGATCCATTTAAATGCTTGTTTATTTATATGCTTCTTTCTGTTAGGCAATTCAATCAAATATATAACTTAAGATAAGGTTAATAAACATAAGAGAAAAATCCAAGGACAGTGATCTTTTGCTCAGATGACAATCCCAAGAATTTTCTTCATATCCAATGCTTTAGGGGAAGGTAATAGCCATTCTCAGAAACAGAAATTCCTAGATGTCTAACTATAGTGCTCCCAGGAATAAGCACTTCTTAAGAAATATCACCTTATCTAAACTTCAAAAGAGTGATAATAAGCAAAACATTTACAACAGGTAAAATATACAACTATGATTATTAATAACATTTAATCAATACATATTCTGAATGATAGTCTTACTATTAACTGCACACAGATTAAGTAAACTATAAGAAACCAACTCAAATGAATCTAAATTTGAAATATATATTACATAAAATAATTAAGAATCAATTCAAATATATTTTTGACATTACATAGAGGATATTACTTGTTTTACTGAATTCAAACATGATGATAGAACTTCGAAATTCATAAAAATTAATTTATTTACAGACTGTTTTCCTAATGAATAATTATTGTTAATAAAATTTAATGCTTAACATGTTTGAGGTAAAAGACTCTATAATATATGGATAACTAATGCTTGAGCATAAGAACGTGTGTGTGTGTGTGTGTGTGTGTGTGTGTGTGTGTGTGTATAAGAAGTTCATGGAAAATGGAATTGAAAGAAAACACAAACCTTTCCGTGAACTTTTTAAAGTACCTTCAGGTGTGCGTGTGTGTGTGTGTGTGTGTGTGTGTGTGTGTGTGTTTCTCATACTGATTTTTAAAGTCATCATCCAGTTATTTTAGAGTTGAGAAAAGGTAGGGGATAAATATCTTAAAATGTGGTAGGTTGCACAATTATTTTCTAAAAATGGAGACTTTTATCATTAAGCACTATGCAATATTCTCTTATTTTTCTTTTCTTTTCTTTTATTTTATCTATCCCTGGATTTAAAATAACATACACTATGTCAAATCAATTACTCACATTCTAATTAGGATGAAAAAGCAGTATGCTATCTTTTCATACACAGTCTCTAAAACCAAGAGAGATGCAATAGATAAGACATTTCCATGTTTTTGCTTTGAAGATAGAAGCTGAATTTCACTCTAGGATTTTCAGTTTACTGATCTGTGAAAACTGTTTGGGGGTAAAATGCTTTATTTATTTCTCAAGTATCCCATTAAGTATTTATTACAAGAACTCCATATAATCATTTAATATGTTTTCTAAATAAAATCCTTTGAAACTAAAATACATATAAATATAATCATTTTCTTTTTTACTTTTGGTTTAGCATCACATGTTCATATTTTATGGACATGTGATTTGAACATAACAAATGTCTACTACTACTTTAAACACACAACTGAAGAATTGTATCTATAAGACAGTGAACTGTTAAATATATATTACTCAGGTTTATTTATATCAGAACTACAAAGAAAAAAACTCTTATGATGTCAAAAAGGAATTGTGACTTTTCTTTCTATAAACAAGCTACAGAATAGTCTCATCCAATAATTGTATTTTATTGAATATTAAGACCATGCACTACTTTTGAACAGCTCTATTAAAACAGAAAAGTGTAGAATAAAATAGAAATGAAGGACACTTGGATTTAAAGAGTAAGGACCAAAGTTAAACTATTGGAGAACTTATTGAAAGTCAGTTGAATCAACTAAAGGTATTCCAACCTATAGTCCAAGATAAACTGAGTCTCAATGAGTGGAAATAATTAAAGTCATTGATGTATAGGTCAATTGCTGATCATTTTGGACACTAAACTTGAAAAAGGTATTGTCAGAGTAGCTATGTATTTAAAAAAATATAGATGACTGTGTTTTATGGATCTATGAGTTTAATATTTATACTGAGAAGAAAAAATCAATAAATTTATGTCAACCTAAAATTAATTAGGGTGAGTGTATTCCTGAATATTTTTTTAAATGATTTATAACTACGGTTTTTAGTTTCATGCTTCACAACTCATTAATAAAGAAGGCAAACTCATGCTTATCTAGACCAGAAAGCTATTCAAATGCACATGGGTCTAGGGTCCAGAAGGAAGTGAACTATTCTAGCTTGGGGAGAAAGTCTAAGTGTTATGCAATGGGAAGAGAATCTCAACTTGCTGAGAGACTCATCTCACAACCTGCCAATGACAGAAAAATGAGTGAATATCAATTGTTTACACATTACCTACCTAATGTGAGAAACTATTCAAACCTTGAAAAGGCCATGCAAATTGCATAGCAAAATGTACAAGTAAACAAACTAAATCAAAGGGGTTTAAGAAATACATATACAGCCTAATTTAGATATTTTTAAATGATGTATATATAATTTAAGTACACTGGAATGTGTAAATATGGAAAGAACCATCCGGTGAGTCCAAGTGTAGAGCTTAGATAACAAAGTAAATGAATTAGTACTTCAGTGAAAACCAGCCTAGTAGTAAATGAAAATCCTCTGGGCATGGAGCACCCAGTGAGCCCTGGTCAGCCAGCACAGCCATGTGGATATGGGTGTCTTCTCACATCCACAGCCACACATCCAGTCTCTATGGTCAATCAGGCCCCTGGCAGATGAATGACCAGACTGGGGGAGAAAGGCCCATTTTTGACCATGTGACAGAAATTTCCTCCACAAACCCGAGAGATTTTAGAAGATTAGCAGCATATTCCAACCAACTTATATAGAACTAAACAGTGTAGACATTATGAAGTAATTCCCCCTTTATCCTGAGAATGATTAACGCATATCTATAACAACACACTATCCAATTCACATTTCTGTAACCTAAGCAGGGGTTAGGAAGACAGCTACAAAGATTATCAAATCGTTGGAAAATAACACCTGTGAGAAAGGTGAAACATTCTAGTTTTTCAAGACCAAATGAGTTTTAAAAGGCGTTTGAAGGATTTAAGTTTGCTCTAAGGAAGATTCTCCTGACATTGTGGGTTGTTAAACATTAAAGTGGTCTGTTGAGACTGTGGAAACTCCAACCTAAAAATCTTTAAAAATAGGAAAGATTCAGACCTGCTGCTCAGAAAGATTGAATCTGGGCTTTATTTAGCTAAAACTCTCCAAGTCCCTTGTAATCCTGTGTTTTTAATTTTAAGTGCTAACATAAATGGTATCTTCCATGTAACACTTCTGATTCAGTTCCATTTAGTTGGGAGGTTGCAACAACCCACTTTTCATAGGACATAAAAGCATTCAAGGGAGTAGTTTGTCATAGGGAATCCTAGTGATATCTCTGGATATTTATTCTTTCTGATTTTAGATTTCTCATGCAAATCACATATAGTGCTTAATCAAAGATTTTTATAATACACTGCAGTTTTGTATAATACATGCTAATGAAACATTAAACTGTGATATAAAGAGCCAAACATAAAAAAATTAAAATTAGGCAATTTAAGCTTTTCCTCTTTATATTATACAGACAAATAGTGTTTTTTACATTAAACCAGAAAAGTTGTTCTTTAAGTTTGGATACTTAGTCACTTACTAGTAATCTAAACCTATATGTATATATACACACACACATATATATATTCACACATACATATACATTTTCTTGAAACATATGAATCCTCAAAACCTTAATAGTATGTTCCAAGGAATGAATTAGTAATATAGTTAAGTCAATTTAAAATTTGTCATAGATTTTGGCCAAAATTATTTTGTATAAAGTACTTGAATAAATCAAATAGTAACTAAATTGAATACTTTCCCTAGTTAAATAGCAATCATTCAAATTGTATGTTAATATATTTGTATATATTACAACAAACTGTCAAATTCAGCTTTCCTCAAAGAACTCTTTTGCTTCCCTTAAAGAATCTACATAGTTAAGCATTAGATTTAATCGAGTGTTTACGTCAAAACCTTTCCTTTTGCCAATGCCCTAAGGCAAACTCTTTAAAGAGTTTTTTTTCTTATAAAGCATTATTAAACTAATCTCAACTGATGACTTCACAAAAGCACATTATAAAGTGCCACTCAAACTTTCTAGCTGCCCCAAATCAGCAGATTCATAACTTGACATAGCACAGAGGAGCTACCTTCACAGCCTCACACAGGTAACTGCATTCAGTAAATATTTACATCCATAGCACTATAGATCTTAATGACTGTGGAAAATACACACGTAAACACACACCCCTCTCTGTGTAAGCCTGTCATTAAATTGTATAAACAGACACAATATACCTATGGGTGAGCTTTGTGTCTTAGTCGTCCACCACCCACTCACTCTATCAGGAGGGTATCTCTTTGTTTATGTTGATTTTGAACGTGTGTATGTGTGCGCGCACATTACCGGAGACGGAGATCCGTTCTTGCAGAGGGGCCCTCTGAAGACTCCTTTAATGCCCCTGTAGTGCCCATTGCTGAGATGTCTCGAACTGATAACCAGGTAACAAGCCATGTGGGTCCGGGCAGCAGGTGCAGAGTCTCAACTCCTCACCAGGCGACCAGCCGTGGAAATGCGGGTTGGTTCCTCAGCAGCAACAGTGACTGCCACCTCCCGAGCAGCAGCAGCCAGCAGTAAGCAAGGGGACGCGGCGGCCGTGCGTCCCGGCTCCTCGCCCGGCGCGGGGCTCCTGCTGCCGACAGCGGCTCTCTGACAAGGGCGGCGGCGGCGGCAGCCACAGAGCACTTAGGGAACCCGGCGAGACAGTCCACATGCTGTTCTGACGAGGTGGCTGCTCAAGCGCGGGCCGGCGATGTATTTTTTTAAGGACAACTTCCCGGGTCCGCCAGGGAATCAGGAGTTCCCCGCCCCGATCCTCCCGCCCCCCGCCTTCGCACCTAGTGCGCGCCCAGGGGGTGCTCAGGCGCGGGTCCCCATCCTCTGGCCGGGGGCGTCCCCGGGCTGGGCTGTGGGCTGCGACAGCCGCAGCAGCAGCCTGTGCGGGGAGAGTGGCGGGGAGTCCTTGGCA
>NW_007727405.1:111863-168932 GCF_000696425.1 Galeopterus variegatus
GCGGCGCTGCCCCCGCCGCAGTGGCGGAGGGAGGGCGGGGGGGGCGACGGGGGGGCTGGAGTGAGGACAGGGAGTTGGGGACGAGGCGGCTTATGCGCGGGGACAGTTACCGCCGCCGCTCGGAGCCGTGGGCTCCGGGCCGACCAGGAGGCTGCGGGTGTGCCGGGCGCCGAGCCGAGAAGGTGACAACTGCCGCGGCGGCTGCGGGACCCGCCGCTCCAGCCTCTTGGCGTCAGCCGCCATAGCCCGCCGGGCCCGGTGCCCCGTCTCTGAGCCAACTTTCCACTGTGTTTGGGGCCGGCCACCTGGGCGGAATGGGCAGGGCCGCGGTGGAGGAGACGGACAGAGGGGAGCGCTGTCTCTCCCCTGTCGCTGCCCGCCGGCCTCCAGCCTCTCCTCGGCGCCCCGGCTGACCGCGGCGGCGTCTGCAAAAGCAACAGCTCCCCAGCCGGCTGTAAGCAGGAGTGCGCAGCCCCGAATAGGGCAGACACATCACGTGCGCTGTGGTCCCTAATGCGCGCAGGAGGAAGTTTTGGAACTTACATAAGGTATAGAAAGGAACCATGCATACGTATACGGGCCTGTATATGCATATACCTACAGTCAGGAAGATTCACTCGCATGCCTTTCTGTATCCTTAAAGAGACAGAAATTTGGGGTCTAAGACATTTCACAGGCCCTCGCAATCGCCCCTCAGAAGTGGTTTACTGTAAATCAAGCCACCAGGGAGAGAGATGCACGGAGAATAAAAGACGTGTGCAGAAATGTGCTCTGAAAAGAGGGGAAAGCCCTCTGATCAGGAAACAGGATGCCCTCTCCTTCAGCCTGCGGCTGCCTTGTGGGGTTCTGCAGTCCTTCCCCGGCCCGCCTTGCCGCGTCTGTGCCGGGAGAACGCAAAGGTTCGCCTCCTTTTTCTCTTCTGCTTCAGCGCTGGAATTAATTGAACGGTTATCGCTAAAGCTCCCAGCCTCTCCTCAGTCTTCTCTCCTGTCTCCCACAATGCCCCATTCGCATCCTGGTTGACATTGAGGACCTCTCACAAATGACAAAAACAGGTAAAAGGTAATTTTTCCTACTCAGACAACTGGTAAAACTCTTAAGCAAAAATTCTAATTATAACTTTTATAACTACCCAATAAGAGCTTGACTTTTTGTTTACGTTATTACAATAGTTTAATATCCTAATATTTTAAGCAACGCGTAAATATATGTCTCGTTTTAAATGTTTTAGAGAGTCTTTTAAAAGTGTTTGAAAAGCTTTAGCGTGTATAAGGTAAAAACAGCAATTCCTTGCAAACCTTAGAAGTGAAAATTACTGACACTGAGATAGTGCAATGTCACCCTTGTAGAAATTGCTTGATTATTTTTTAACTATCTTGCTAGTAAGAAATTTTTTAATAAAGACAAATTTATAGGAGAGTAACAATAGATTCAGCATATCCATCTTTCTATTGATGTGTTTAACATCACATCAATGGTGGGTTAACAAAATAGTGCTTACTCCACTTAGAGCCGTAAAAGCTTTCGTGAAGCTGAGAGCAAGTAATATTACTCATTATAGACATTATATGTAAATATTCTGTGCAAAGAAAACAATGTATTTGCAAATAGGGAAACTGCAATACTAGATGAAAGCTTTACCAAAAAATGAATAAAGTGGAAATTTATAAGGAGATAGTGTGGCTTAGTCTATAACTACCATTTTACTCTTGATAAATGTAGGTAGTAAACAGCAGTGACGACCAAAGTGTAAGCTCCCTAGAATGGATTAGAAAGACAAATGATGTCACGGTCTGTGGATAACATTCCAAGGATACTATGCCTTCTTCATTAAGCAAATATGCTTCCTAATAATGCTTACTTTTAAGAATAAGACTTATTTTTCTAAAAGGAAAGGAGTGACTTGAGTTATCAATAAATATAAAATTCAAATATACCATCCTATCCATCCTATTGTATTACATTTTATTCAAAGTATTAGGTAGCTATCCTGCCATTCTTTTTTTTTCTTATTGATTATGAATATTTATGAGATACAAAGCTGATTGTCATCCCTCATGCCCATGATGTGAGGGCCAAATTCATACTGGGTGCACACCCATTGCCACAAATTACATTCGTACCCCATGTCCCCCACCCAATTATCCCCAACCTTCCTCCTGTTCCCCTCCCTCCCTCCCCATTCCACTTTGTAGCCCAAGGAAAGTTCTCTCCTTCTGCAAGTCCAATGCACCACTGTGGTCTTTCTTTCCTTCCTTCTTTCTCTCTTTGCTCCCACATATGAGTGAGTACATCATTCTTGTTCATGAGACCATTACCCTGTGTACGTTTGTTTTTCCCAGAAGAAACAAAGTAATCCCTTTTTGTAGTAATGTTTTAAAGACCACAGTAAGTTTGCTAAATTTCTTAACAATTTTTAAATTTTTGAGGTCTTTCTTCCTTAGAAATAGATGGTACAGATCTTGTTAATTTTCCATACTTTAAATTACAGTTGTTCTTTGCTTTTTAATTTTTTGTCATTCACCTTAAAATAATCAGGCAAAAATTGGTACGTTTGTTCACTTGGGCAATTTTTTAAATAGTTTTAAAAACAAACAAACAAAAAACTCCAACAAAAAAGAAAACTTCCTTGCCAGATTGTGATTGACATCCACCAGTGTGGTGTCACCATTCCTGGCCTACGTTTTAGATGTGGTTTGCCAACTCAAAGTAACAAGAAGATGTGTATATTTATTTGCATAGTTGCTATAGATACCAAGTTGCTCAGTTGTATTAACTTCTCTCTTTACTGAAGGAGATAATTTCTTTTCAACACCAGTAATTAAAAATTTACAGAGAAAATAAAACATTTTTAAATGTGCTTATGCTAAGTTAACTTGAGACACAGGTCAAATTTCATTATAACAAACATTATTAAAAGCAAATATCTTGCAATTTTACAAGGCCCATTTATTTAAAGTAATGTTCGATATGATGAGTTTTCATTCCATGGAAGGGAATGTGAATGGCAAAGGGCATGAACTTCTTTCTGTAACTAAATTGACATTTCCATGTATTTCCAAATTCATGGCTGTGCCATAGATGATTGACATAGTGAGAAGCCCTCTCCTGCACCACTTTTATCAACACATCTCAGATATATCCCATATCTCCACATCCACTGCCCCCACTCTAGTCCAAACCATATTATCTCTTGCATGAATCATTGCAATATCCTCCTAACCTAGTCTCCCTGCTTCCAGTGTTGCTTACATACACAATTTATTTTCCATATACAAAGCCAAAGTGATACTTTTAAAAGCATAGATTACACACTAGTACTCATACTTCCCTATTAAACTAATGATTACATATCACACTAAGAACAAAATCCAAACTCTACTCTGTTTTTATTTTTTTTATTTACTTTTTTGACGGGTAAGGGGATCGCGACCCTCGGCTTGGTGTTGTCCGCACCACACTCAGCCAGTGAACGCACCGGCCATCCCTATATAGGACCCAAACCCGCAGCCTCAGCGCTACCGGCGCTGCACTCTCCTGAGTGAGTCACAGGGCTGGCCCAATATACTCTGTTTTTAGAAAGTCCTGTTTGGGGGCCGGCCGGGTGGCGGCGCACTCGGTAGAGTGCGGCAGCACTCCCGCGGAGGGTTCGGATCCCATATAGAGACTGGTCCGCTCACTGGTTGAGCACGGTGCGGGCGCGACACCGAGGGTTGCAATCCAGTTACCGGTCACGAAAAAAGACAAAAAGGAATGGGCCGGCCCGGTGGCGCACTGGATAGTGCGCCGCTTGGGAAGCGCGGCGGCGCTCCCGGCCGAGGGGTCGGATCCCACATACAGACCGGCTCCCGCTCCCTGGCTGGGCGAGGCGCGGGAGCAACGCCGAGGCTTGCGATCCCGTTGCCGGTCCCCGGTCCGGTGCGGGGGCAACACTGAGGGTTGCGATCCGTTGCCGGTCACGAAAAAAGACAAAAAGGAAAAAAAAAAAAAAAAAAAAAAAAAAAAAAAAGACAAAAAGGAAAAAAAAATAAAATAAAATAAAATAAAGAAAGTCCTGCTTGGTCCAGTCCCTGCCCACCTTCTGCTGCGTTCCCCTCTCCTTCTCCTCATGGTGTTCCTCAAGCACATTCAGCTTCTTTCCCCTGCAGTCTCTGTTCCAGCTGTCCCTTCCACTAGAAATGCTCTTATCTTTACTTCACAAGGGAAATCTCTTCTTTTGCTTCAAGTCAGATTTAAAGATTGTCTCTTCAGAATGACCCTTCCCGACCACCCAAGCTAATGGAGCTAACTGGGATCTGGAATCTTACATTGTGTAATGATAAAATTCATTTTCTTTTTTAAAAAGCAAATGAATAGACTATTTTTTAGAAAAGTTTTAGATTTACAGCAAAATTGAGTAAAAAGTACAGAGAGTTCTCATGTACCCCCTTACTACTCTCAACATAAAGTTTCTCATATTATTATCATCTTGCATTAGTGTGATACATTTGTTACAATTGATGAGCCAGTATTGATATAATGTTATTAACTGAAGTTCACAGTTTACATGAGGGTTTACTCTTCGTGTTGCACATTCTACAGGTTATGACAAATGTATAAGGACATTTATCCACCATTATATTATCATATGGAATAGTTTCACTTCTCTAACATTCCCCTGCGCTTCACCTATTCAACACTCCATTCCTCTGACTGAATCCCAGGAAACCACTTTTTTTTTTTTTTTTGTCTTTTTCCGTGTCCGGCAACGGATCGCAACCCTCAGTGTCGCCCCCGTACCGGACCGGGACCGGCAACGGGATCGCAACCCTTGGCGCTGCTCCCGCGCCTCGCTCAGCCAGTGAGCGGGAACCGGTCCGCATGTGGGATCCGAACCCTCGGACGGGAGCACCGCCGCGCTTCCCAAGCGGCGCACTATCCAGTGCGCCACCGGGCCGGCCCCCGGGAAACCACTTTTTACTCTCCCTAGTTTTGCCTTTTTAAGAATGCCATATAGTTGAAATCATATAGTATATAGCCTTTTTAGATTGGCTTTTTTCATTCAGCAATATGCTGAATGTTTCTTACATGACTTTTGGTGGCTTGATATCTCATTTATTTTCATTGCTGAATAATATTCCACTGTGTTATGAGTTGAATTGTGTCTCCTCTCCCCCACCCCATAAAGTGTTGAAGTCCTAATCACCTGCGAATGTTACCTTATTTCAAAACAGGTATTTGCAGATGATCAAGTTAAGATGACATCATTAGAGGTGACACTAATCCAATATGATTGTGTCCTTATAAAAAAGAGGGCGTTTGGAAGCAGAGACAGAGGCAGAGGGAGAATACCACGGAAAGACTGGAATGATTATGCCATAAGCCAATGAATACCAAAGACTGCCAGCAAACCACCTGAAGAAAGGAAAGAGACACAGAATAGATTCTCCCTCAAGGCTCTCAGAAGGAACCAACCTTGCCAATCCTTGATTTCAGAATTCTAGCCTCCAGAACTGTGTGACGATTAATTTTTGTTGTTTAGTCACCCTGTTTGTGATGCTTTGTTGTGGCATCTCTAGGAAACTAATGCATTTTGTATGGATTTACCACAGTTTATTTAACCATTCCTCTATCAGAGGACATTTTGGCTGATTTCAAGCTCAGGCAATTATGAATAAAGTTGCTATAAGAATTTGCATACTGATTTTTGTGTGGACACAAGTTTTCAACTCATTTGGCTAAATACTAAGGAATGCAATTGCTGGATATTAAGTTTAGTTTTGTACGGAACTGCCAAACTGTCTTCCAATGTGTCTGTACCATTTTGTATTACTAACAACAAAGGATGAGGGTTAATTTTGGTCCAACATCCTCACCAGTATTTGTTGTTGTCAGTGTTTTGGATTTTAGCCATTAAATGTGTGTGTGATGATATGTTATTGTTGTTTTAATTTACAATTCCCTAATGATATATGGTGTTGACATATTTTTACATGCTTATTTTCCATCTTCTTTGCTGAGTTGTCTGTTCATATTATTTGTCCATTTTTTAGATGGTTTGTTCGTTTCCTCATTTTTAAGTTTTTAGAGTTCTTTGTGTATTTTGGATACTGATCCTTTATCAGATATGTGCTTTGTAAATATATTCCCCCAGTCTGTGGCTTGTCTTTTCATTGTGTTAACTGTGTCTTTTGCAGAACAGGAGTTTTTAATTTTAATGGCATCCAATTTTATCAATTTTTTTTTTCATGGACCATGCCTTCAGTGTTGTATCTAAAAAATCATCACCAAACCCAAGGTTACCTGGATTTTCTTCTATGTTATCTTCTGGGAATTTTATGGTTTTGTACTTTACATTTAAATCTATAACCCATTTTCAGTTAATTTTTGTGAAAGGTATAAGGGCTGTGTCTAGCTTTATTTTTTGCAGTTGATATCCATTTGGTCAAGTACCATTTGTGGAAGACTATCCTTTCTCCATTGAACTGCCTTTGCTCCTTTGTCAATGATCACTTGACTTTATCTGTGAGCTATTTCTGTTCCATAGATGTATTTTTCTATTCTTTTGCCAATATCACACTGACTTGATTACTATTAAAAACTTTTAAAACATTTTTATTAAACATTTTAATATTTTTCTTGCACATTTATGAATCAACTATCATTCTTCAATGACATCTCTAAGAAAGCAGATATCTTCTCTATTTTGTTCTCTTCTATGGTCCCAACACCTAAAGCAATACCGCAATACCTTGCCAATGCAGAAGTTCTTAATTGATATTTGGGGAGTGAATAAGTGTTTTCTATTTTAACCTAATAACACAGTTAAATTATTTCTATATGATTATGTGTGTGTGCGTGTGTTTGTGTACACACATGTATATGAGATATTCTGAAGTATAGATTGTGCTATTTTAGTTTTTTTACATATAAACTCTAAAAATATTTGGTTAAATTCCACTAATTCTACTATTTAAACTAAAATAATTTCACTATTATTAAATTCTCACCTTCTCCATTTAAATTCTCAGCTTCTCCTCCCAAACCCAAGGCTTCATATCCTGCCTTTTGAAAAAATAACTATTGTAGAAACTATGTTTTCACTTACACTAAAGTCTTTAATACCTGGTGGCAAGAGATTTGGCCCTCTTAAATATGTGACATCCAAAACAGACATTTGTTGTTCCTTAAACAGATTGGAAACTATCAAACAAAGAGGTCTGATTAGCAGAACTCAGAAATTTAAAAATAGAAGAGACCTTAGAGCAGGCTCTCACACTTGGCCTTGATAGTACCAGGCTGATAATGTGAACCTGTGAAGTCGGTTGGTGTAAAAAGGAGCAGAAACCATGGTGGGTATCTCATGTGAGCAGCTACTAAACAACCTCAGGTATATGAGATCTCAAGCAGAATGTTGCTGATTCCTCCTAGTGTTTTAAGAGAAATTAGAAATTCAGATTTTTATAAAAAGTCTCCTAATGTTTAAATATTGGCAACTCAGAAGCAGGGAGGTGGGGCGAGGGGAAAGGTTGATAAATGGGCACAAAATTACAAAGTTGCAGTTAGGTAGGAAAAATAAGTTCTGGTGCTCTAGGGTAACTGTAGCTAATAATATTGTATTGTATTGTATATTTCAAGATAGCCAGAAAAGAGGATCTTATGTTATAACCACAAAGAAATGATAAATGTTTAGGTGACAGACATGCAAACTATTCTGATTTGGTTGTTGTCCAATGTATGCATATATCAAAACAAATGGTACCCCATAAAAATGTACAATTTTAAAAATTAATTAATTAATTAAAACTTTAAAAATTGGTAACTAACGAGTGCTTTTTTAAATACTATAGGAACTGAAAAAAAGTGGAAGGGCAAACTGTACTGGGAAAAGAGCCAGACAGTATAGAGATACAATAAAGAACTTATGTCTGGAATATGTAAAGAACTCCTACCTATCAATAATAAAGAAAATATCAAAATTAAGAGAGGAACTTGAAAGGTACTTCACCAAAAAGGATATTGAAACAACCAATAAGCATAAGAAAAGATGTTCAATATGATTTTTCATCAGAGAAATGCAAATTAAAACAGCAATGATATATCTCCACCCTCCCTCCAGAATAACTAAAATTAAAAAGACCAAAGTATGTCGGGCTTTAAAAACTAACGCCACCTGTGACATTACAAGTGGATTAACGTGGCAGCCTAAGACGGCGCCGGGAGGAAGTAGGGTGGGAGTGTCTGCGGGAACCTTGCCTTAGCCCTGATTGGCCACACTCGTGAACACTGCGTGATTGCAATAGCTAGGCATTGAGACAGGATGCATGCCCTTAACCCTTAAGCTGATTGGAGGATGTAAAAATCCTGCCTTCCCCATTTGCCTTTAAAAGCAAGTGCTTGTGTGATAATAAACAGAACTGCTCGACAGAACCCCCACCACGTCTGAGTGTCCTTTAACTGGGCTGGTTGGGACCGGCGGTGTGCTCACCTCTTTTCACGGCTCTCTTCCCCCGTCTCCTTCCAAAGGGGACAGGAGGGAAAGAGGAATCCTGGGCCATTTCCTCGCCCACCAAAAGGAACGAGGCTAGGGGTGTTCGAGTCGGCCAGCAGCAGACTCGACAAAAGTACAGAATGGTGATGAGAATCTGGTATTCTCTTACATTGCTAGTGGGAGTTTAAGAAAAATCATACTGTACAATAGAGCCCTTAATCTTATTGCTTCTACCTACCTGTAACTCTGTATCCTTTGACTGACATATACCCACCTTCATTCCTCACTGCCCCAACCCTTGCACCACCATTCTACTCTCTACTTCTATGAGTTTTTATATTCCACATATAAGTGACATCTTATGGTATTTGTCTTTCTGTGCCTGGTTCAGTTCACTTAATGTTCTCCAGGTTTATTTATGTTGTCACAAATGACAGGATTTCCTTCTTCTTTTAAGCTGAATAGTATTTCTTTATGTATATTTACCACATTTTCTTTATCCATTCATCCACTGACACTTAGGTTGATTCCATATATTGGCTATTGTGACTAATGTGGCACCAAACATGGGAGTGCAGATATCTCTTCCGCATATTGATTTCATGCATATGGTAGTACCATTATCAGTTTTTTTAGAAATTTCTACACTATTTTCCATAATGGCTATTCTAATTTACATTCCCACTACATTCTTGGCAAGACTTACGTCTTTTTGATAATAGCCATTCTAACATGTGAGGTGATATCTCATTGTGGCTTTAATTTTCATTTCTCTGATGATTAATGATATTGAACATTTTTTTCATACATTTGTTGGCCATTTGTATGTCTTCTTTGGAGAAATGTCTATTCAGGTCCTCTATGTCCTTTGCCCATTTTTTTAATTGGGCTATTTTCTTGCTATTGAGTTGAGTTCTTTATGTATTTTGGATATTAACCCCTTATCAGATAGATGGTTTGCAAAAATTTTCTCCAGTTCAGTAGGTTGCCTCTTCACTCTGTTGTTTTCTTTGCTGAGTAGAAGCTTTTTAGTTTGATGTAATCCCATTTGTCTACTTTTGCTTTAGTTGCCTGTGCTTCGGGGATCATATCCAAAAGTCATTGCCCAGACCAATATCATGAAAATTTTCTCGTGTTTTCTTCTAGTAATCTTACAGATTGTGGTCTTTAATACATTTTGAGTCTATTTTTGTATATGATATGAGATAAAGGTATAACTTTGTATTGTATACTTGGAAAATGGTGAGAGAGCAGATTTTAAGCATTCTCACCACAAAGTAACTATGGGAGGTAAAGCATATGCTAATTCGGTCATTTAGCCATTGCACATTGTGTATATATATTTCAAAACATCACATTATATACAATAAATATGTAAATTTTATTTACTGATTACAAAATAAAAGATATTTTTAAAAAGCTTAAATCTTTCTAGTTCTATGTCCTCAATAAATTGATTGCTTTTATAGAAAAATAAATAAATGAATTGGAAAAATTTATTTTGGAAAAAATTTGGCATTATCTACTAAAGACAAACTTATATTTATTCTATGACCCAGCAAACTTATTCATATGTAAACACCAAAGAGAAATGAGTGTTTATATCCACTAAAGTCACATATAGGAATATTTACAGCTTCTTTATTCCCAAGAGCCAAAAATTGAAAACAATGCAAGTGACCATCACCAAGAGAGTGGATAAATAAAATGTAATTTATTCCTCAATCGAATATTACATTACAATATAAAAGGAAAAATGCCTGCTCTGTGTAATAACATAGATTAATACCATAAATAAAAATAAGCAAAAGAATTGAGACTGTGGTTTCAGTTATACAAACAAAGTTCAAAAAACACAACAATCTATGGTGATGGAAGTCAAAATAGTGATTATCTTTTGGGTGGGGTGTATTGACTAGGAATGGATATGAAAGAACCTTCTTTAGTAATGTCAATGCTCTATATCATGATCTGGGTAGTGTGTGTGTGTGTACGTGTATGTAAAAATTATTCGAGTGGTACATGGAAGATTCAATTAAATACTGAAATACATTCACCAGAATGGTTAAAATTAAAGAGACTAACAGTACCAAATGTTGGCAAGGATGAGGAATAATTGAAACTTTCATATATTACATATAGAGATTCGTATAGAGGAAAACTGTTGGTGATATCTCTTGGAACTCAGTATTCATATACCCTGTGCCCCAGCAATTCCATGCCACGTGTATTTGTATGTGATCACCAAAATACACATACAAGAATATTTATTGAAAATTTTATAATAATAATAGCCCCCAAATGAAAACAATCCAAATGTCTATCAACTGTAGAATGTATAAAATTGTAGTAAATTCATATAGAGGAATACTGTATAACAATAAAAATAAGAAACTGCCACACAAAAGAAAAGGGAGGAATCTCATGGACATACAATAGAACAAAAGGAGCCAGACACAAAGAAGTATATAATGTATGATTCTATTTACATAAAATTCAAAAACTGGCAAAAACTAACCTATGGTTTTGGAAGTCATTTTAGTGGTTACCTTTAAAGAGCAGAAAGAAAGAGGAACAAAGGTGGATTCTGGGGAGGAGGGTGGAAAATATTATTCATGATATGATTTGCTCATATCCTTAACATGTTGCAAGTCAATTTTTAAAGTATATTTAAAAAATTAACCCCCACATTTTGCAGATGAATAAACTAGGGCCAAGGGAAGCTTAAATATATGCCTCTAGTCATATAATATGAGAGTAGAGTCTGTCTCCCACTGCCTGACCCTCTGGTGTTTTGCTTGTTTTGTTTCCCCATGTCCAATCTAAGGTTATTTACTTATTTATTTATGCCCTCTCCTGCCACAAGCAAAGGGATGGACGATCAGTATACTGGTCATCATTTGACGCATAAAGAAAATAGCACAAATGCACACTTTTCTGGTCTACGTAGAGATTAATGGTCCAAATCAGTGCTGTCACCTTGATAAGCCTGTCGGAAGCGGATTCATGTGAGGGTTATGGAACAGAGTTTGGTTACAAACACTCCAGGGAAAGGGCCCGGACCTGATGCAGAGATGCGGTAAGCGATGAACTCGGCCCTCTCATGCTCTCGGTGGTGCGTCTTCAGGAAAGCGTTCAGGACGCTCACCCTCACCCTGGCATCGAATCGAGGAGGGCCTTCCACATGTGAGCTCAGCCTTCTTCCGCTGGGTGCAACTCGGCGGAGGCCTCCCCAACTGTGGCCAGGACCCAGCCAGCCGCCCAGAAACCCAGGACCCAGGTGTCGCCATTCCTGACTTGGCCAGTGCAGCGCTGGAAAAGGAAGCAGGTCGGTGTTTTTATAATTTCTCCAGCTGCACATGTAAAGGAGTCTTCAATACCTTCTTTCGTTAAAATGAGATATTGTGATAGTATTACTTGAAAAACTGTGAAACTTAAAAAATAAATTAATCAAACAAAATATGAGAAAGTCTTCAGAAACTACATATTTTAATATAGTTGCTTTTCTTTTTTTTTTTTTTTTTTTTTTTCAACACTTCTAATTTCTTTCATTCTAAATTGCTTTACTGGTTTACAGATTGTATCTCTTTCCTTACATTGGTCTTTTTTTGTTGTTTATTTATATAGATCTGTTCTCTTCTACCCTAATATGTGGCTGAACAGAAATTTAAAGTTTTCAAAAAAAAGCAAAATTTTGCAGTTGTTTAATATCTAACTCAATTTATGTCTCCACATAGAGATATTCATCCTTCATAATTAGCACCTGATTCTAACTCAAACTGCAACCACGGGGATTGGCCAGCCCATGGTACTGGGCTCAGATGATAAGTCTGTGAGTCACCATGTCACTGACTACAAGTTGCCCCAGCTGCATGGATGTATTTCCCAATCCTTTTTGCTAGGTCTGAACTGTCAGTCAAATTTTTAAACTGCACTTAACTATTGTTTGAAACCAGTTTCTTAATGAACATATTTTAACTGCACAGGCATAGAAAGTCATGGTAAACAGATGAAGACCTTTAGTATTTTTACAGAAGTAAATCTGAAAGTAAACATGGCGTTCTAGATGTGAAGTTCCATTTCGGCTTGTAGTGAGAGAAAGGAGGGATGGAAAAGAGAGAATGTAAATTTTTTTTTAGGAGCATCATTAAAATCCTTGAGAGAGTAATCTTTCCCCCTGAAATGAACTCAACAGAGTTAAAAAGTGGGGCGAGAGTCACCCCACTGTGGTCCTGTGGTCTTTTAGCAAAAGGTGCAATGTTTTGAGTACTGCCTCTTGGCAGGTGTAGTGGATTGGCTTACATCCCCCCCAAAACTCCCTGAAGCTTGAATTGTCCTGCAAATTTTATGTATTCAAAATCTAGCCCCCACTGTGACTGTTAGGAGAGTGGGAAATCCTATTATTATAATTGAAAGGTGGGGCCGTGAAGAGGTGATGAGATTGCAGGACCATGCCATAGTGAATTGATTAAAACTGGTGGTTATTGGGCCGAGCCCGTGGCGCACTCGGGAGAGTGCAGCGCTGGGAAGCGCAGCAGCGCTCCCGCCGCGGGTTCGGATCCTATATAGGGATGACCGGTGCACTCACAGTGCTCACTGGCTGAGCACGGTGTGGCCGGTCTCAAAAAGGACAAGAAAACCCCAAAAAACTGGTGGTTATGGGTGTGGTTCTGAGGGCTTTAAAAGGACAGTGCATGATGAACTGTCTCTCTCTCTGCTCTCTGCTCTGCCATTTTCTGCAATATGAGACTCCTGGGTCACTGTCGCCACCACCAAGACCTTCACCAGATGAGTTCCCTGGACTTTGGACTTCCAGCCTCTGAAACTATAAGCGATAAATTTCATTTTTCTTACAAATTACCCAGTTCCAAGTATTTTGTTATAAGCAACAGAACAGACTAATACAGAAAATTGGTACCAGAGAAGTGGGATGTTGCTTATAACAAATACTTGAAATGTGGAAGCAGCTTTGGAACTGGGCGTTAGGCAAATGTTGGAGGAGTTTGGAGGACTCAGAAGAAAACAAAAAGATGAGGGAAAGTTTGGAATGTCTTAGAGACTGGTTATGTGGTGGCAAGCAGAATGCTGATAGAAATATGGACTGTAAAGACCATTCTAAGGAGGTCTCAGACAGAAATAAGAAAGAGTTTATTAAAAACTGGGGCAAAGGGCCGGCCCGGTGGCGCACTGCTACAGTGCGCCGCTTGAGAGCGCAGCGGCGCTCCCACCGAGGGTTCGGATCCCACATACAGACCGGTTCCCCGCTCACTGGCTGAGCGAGGTGCGGGCGCGACACTGAGGGTTGCGATCCCATTCTGTCCATGCCCTCACAAAGACAGGGATCATGATTTAATCAAACTCAAGAAAACAATTTAGGACAAGCTTCCCTTAGATTGAGTAACTAATTTTGCAAAGACACCAATAAGTCAAAAAGCTAAAGTTATACTGTGATCTCTGAAAACACAGGAAAAATGGTAAGAAATCAAATAAACTTCATGGATTTATTTTTAAATGTTTTCCAAAATATGCCTTGAAGAAAAAAAAATTTCAGTTCAGTGGCTTGTATTAATTAAAACTACATAATAGAGACTGACTGATTTGCCCTGAGTCATCAAAAGAAAGAAACTGCATCCCTACAGTAATTCATAGATTCACAACCCATTAAATGGAGATCCATAAATCTCCAGTGTAAGGCCACCCAATCCCATATCACACTCCACCCGCTCCTCAAAGAAGAGTCCCAGTAGCACAGGAGGCGGAGAAAGACTTCACATGACAGAGTCATAAAGAAAAGAAAAGAAGAGCCCCTGCTGTTTACGCAGCATGTTTTTGTGTTCTCACTGTTTCTAAAGTTAGGGTGCCAGTTTGACAAAACTGTGGAGAGAGAAGAGAGCCTTGCTGCCAGCAAATACCAAGATATGTGACCACCATCGTGTCTGTTGGCTCACAGAATCCCAGTAGAGTCTGGAAGGATGATAATGTAATTCACTGTGGCTTGGACTCTGTTCTGCTTTTCCTGGAACTTTGCCATGTTATATTCAAGGGCAGAAACTATTCATTTAAAGCCAAAGTGTCTTTTCCAAATTTACCATTTCTGATCTCCAGATGTCATACTTTTAAAATAAAAACTAGTTGAATATACTCTTCAAATTTAGAATGAATCTCCATATACTTGAACTACTATAAAATCTGTTCTCATCACTTTGGAGATAATACAAGACATACAGGTTCTTAAGACTAGCAGAAGGAAATTTTCCTTTTTTGTCTTCCTCTCCACCCCAAACTGCATATTGACAAAAAGAAAATATACCAGAAGCACAGTGTTGTAATATATTAAGTAAAAGGGAAAGATGACAAGAGGAAATATTTATGGAGTGCTATTCACATGCAAAGTACTTTACATTCATTATGTAATTTCATCTCTGTAACAATTGCTTTATTATAAGTAGTATCACTATAGTTTTAGAGAAAGGAAATTGAAGCTCAGAGAATCTAAAGAATATGTCTAAAGTCACAGAGCTAAGTGGTGGAGCTAGGATTTGTACATGCGTGTCTCAAAGCCTGGACTCTATACCACATTGCCTTTTATCACATACCTTCAGCCTCCTTGGGTGATGAAAGAAGTATAGTCACAGAGGCTCCTAGTTTCATCAAGCTTAAAATCCTTTGAGGAAAAATAACAAATAAAGATGCTTTATTAAGTTAGAGAAATGAGAACCAAATGTAATACATGATTCTGGATTGGATACTAGGTGTTTTAAAATCTGTAAAGTTTATTTGAAGAAAATTGAAGAAATTTGAATTGTAATAATATTAGATATTTTTGATCAAGTTGAAATATCTTGAGAGGCACTGAAGTCATGCAGGAAGATGTTCTTAGGAGATACAAACTGAAGTATTTAGGGGTAAAATGTCAACATATCTGTAATTTATTTTCAAATTATTCAGAAGAAAAAGGTGTGTGTTTGAATATAGAAAGAGAGAAAAACAAAGCAAATCATGTAAAATGTTGATAATTGTATGAATCCACATGAAAGGTATAAAAGAGCTTATTGTCTTTTTTTTTTCTGTCATTAAGGGGAAATATGAGGCCACATAGTATAGATAGCAGTTAAAACAGCATTCACGGCATTATAATATTATCAATACATTTCTAAAAGTAAGAAAATTGCAAGAGTTGTAGCCTAAAATCAAAAGCCATGTGACAGTAGAAAAAACATGCAGCTCTCACCCATGATAATTTATCTTTTTGAACTTTAAGAAAGTATACAAGAAAAAAAGAATAACTCAAATATATTTTTGCAGAAGACTGAAGTCTTTGGGTTAAAGGGAACTGATATCATAATAAGAGGAAGTCTTGGATACACTATTTGTTTAAGGCAGAAAAGGTTACATAATTTGCAGAGCTCAATGCAAAATGAAAAAAAAGGGGCCCCCCGTTCAAATATTATTAAGAATTTCAAGAAAGCAAGAGCATAACATTAAACCAAGTGTGGGTCCCTTCACAGTGCGGGTTTCTGTGCAGCCACACTGGTTGCATGCCCATGAAGCCTGCCTTTATCACAAGTAAAAATGCAAAATATACCACAGCTTTCCCTCCCCATAATTATAAGAAATCCGTAGTTACGCAAATAAAATAGAGACTGTATTGAACCACTGTGCTAATGTCAAGAATCATAATTGGAAAAATGAGCCCTACAATGCCATATATAAGTTCCATAATTTTAGTAATATTATTTTTAGTTGATAGAATTTATTATATTATCTTTTGTACTCTAAATATAAACTCATATATTAATTATTCATATGATTACCTAAGGTTCTTTCTTACATGACCCAAGGCTTTTAGATTTTGTATTATACGGGAGGCATATAAAAACAGTCATGCCATCAGCCACATAAAAGTCCTATGTGAGTTGTAAAATGAATCTCATTTCCTCAAAGGTGTTCATGCTTTCAAGCTAAAGGAAACTGCAACTGTAATCTAGCAATTTAATAATAATATAACATGAGTTGTTACCGTGCTTATTTTCACATTTTCAATTACTTATAGAAGAACTGGTGTATGATGTTGCATTTGTCCTGTCAAATTGAGCTGAACTGGTTATTTGCCTCATGACCTTCTGCAGTTTCTAGAAAGAACTGGAACTTTGAGCCTTTGTCCTAGAAAACTCATGCCTGAGGTAAACAAATCAAACTAATAAACACTGGCTAATAAGTTTATCTTATTGCCATTTCACATAGTTGTTTTATTTCACAAAATTTTAATGAAGCATTTTTTTAATGTTGAAATGCTCATCCTATGAACTGTTCTTTCATGAGGATAATTTTTCATCTCCTTCTACCTGATCAGACTGTTTCCTTAGTTATCATTAATCACACCTCATGCAAATCAACTGCACAGGCAAATTGCCAACACAAAAAGGTCCTGATGAAACTTTAAATCTTTATTTTTTCATAAAATCTTTCATTATGAATTAGACCATATAGGTTATAAGGCATAATATCTAATTAACTTCCAGATATAAATATACTTTTATTTCTCTAAAACAAAGCTGCGTTTCCTGACTTCTTACAATGTAGAACAGTTCCTTTAACTCTTGAGTTTTGTGAGATATTGTCCCTAGTTTTCTAGAATGTTTATAGACTTCCATATTAAAGGAAAGGCAGAATATAAAACCAATGCAGTTATCAGGGATGATGGCCTTACACCCAGTCATATTTCAGGTAAGGCAAAATCCCCGCAAAACAACATGATGACTATACTTGATGATGATATATTGTATTCTTGAAAAATGCAAAGATTGTGGATGTTAAATATTATCACCACGAAGAACGATAATTTGTAAGCCAATGCATTTGTCAATCAGCTAGTTTAACTATATATATATGTATTTTAAAACATCACATGTACACAGAAAATACATACAAATTTGTCTGTCAGTTTTAAAAAACTAAAAATAAAAAATTAAATGTTGAAAACCAAAGCATAGCCCTTTCTATAGTATTTTAATTTTATTTTAAGCAATAAATAACCACATATTTTTTTGTTCTCATTTTAAAATATCTGTTTTAGTATGCAAAATACTTCTTGAATATTTTATGGTTCTTCTATAATGAAAATATTGACTAAGATTTTTTAAAAGATCATTTTAAATAAGTTGCTCTGTGGGGCTGGGACTATGCCCACTAAAACAGTCTTCAATTGTTTTTTTTACCATTTGAAAAAACTTTTCTTTTTGCAAAAAAAAATGAAAAACAATATAAAAATGCAAAAAATAATAAAAGAAATTATCAAAAACATTTTAATAGAATAACTGTGAGACAGGGATGCTGTGACAGATATAAGTCACATTTTAAAACAGCAGTAATCAAAACAGTATGCTACTAGAACAAAACAAGTGCGAAGGCAAACGGACCATAGTGATAATGCCTGAACAAACCTTTATAACAAAAATTTTTATTTGATATAGGCAACATCTGAAAGTAAAGGAGAAGTATTACTAATAAGCAATTTGTGGAAAATGTATTAAGATACACAGCTTACACCCTACATTAATCTAAATTCCTGATAAACTGTTGAATTAAGTAACATAGAAAATTTAATTAAATATAGATCACTAGAAAGATGATTCATCTGTAATAAATACACAGATTATTCAAATCAGGTCTCCAAAAAGTAAGTGGACAAAGATAGATAATTTACATTAAAGGAATTTAAACCCTTTTAGAAACTTATATAAACCTCAGTTTTGATTTGGAAGAAATGCAATTAAATTCATCTTGAGATAGCATTTTATTTCCTTTATATTGAAAAATATTAATTGGTGTTAATATCAAAACACAACAGTAATAAATTTGGGGTCAAACTGGCTTACTTCTATACTCTGATTAAACTGTCTTTACATAATCCTTATAAAAGGCAACCTACAATCCATATGAAGAATTGTAAACTTATTCTTACCCTTTCTCTGAACACCCACATTTCTGCAAAAGTTATGTAAGGAAATAATTTAGCTTCAGAGAAATCTATAAGTACTAGTAAATATTAAAATTGTTAGTAAATGTTTGATTCTTTGATTGTCTTTATAATCGTGGTTAAGAAGCAGCAGGGATATCCTCATTCCCTAGACTTTGAGAAAGCTATTAAATCTAATGGTATGTATCAAAACTTCTAAAAACAAGTGTATTAATCAGCATAGAACAGGCTGCAGTAATTTTTAAAAGACCCCAAACTATCTAATTGTTCAAAAGCAATAGAAGTTTATTTTTCAATCAACAAACCCCTGTGATAGGGTTATAATCAGAAATATAAATAAATGTAAATGCAGACACAGGTATACATTTATACAAACATGTAGACATAATTGCCTAAGAAAAATAAGGATGTCTGTATCCCCAAATTGGTTACTTTTTGTGGATTATTTTTTCTTTTTATTTATTTGTATTTTCAACAATGGCTAAGCATTTCCTAAATAAGTAAAATAAAAAATGGTAAATTAAAGCATGTCAAGATATCAAAAAAGCTTAGTATAATATGTTAAGATTACGTACAATATAGCATTTTAAGTACATCATGATTACAAACATGTATGTGTACATACCCATATATATACAAGCACATATCCAAAGATTATAGAGGCATTTGTATAAATATATAGTTGTGTTAAGCTTTTGATATTACAGATAATTTTCTCATATTTTAAAATGTTGATGTTACTTTAATAATTTTTAAAGAGAGATCATCTATGAGAAGAAAAACGTGTTTTCAAATATAAATGTAATTTGCTCTAAAAGCCCTAGAGGACTGCAGAATTATTCTGAAAGACAGAACTGTTATTCTTTTCTTAAATTAATTGAGGAAAACACTTTTATTCACTATCTCTGGTTGTGAAAGTTGAGAAAAGTAGAGTCTGCTTAGGTAGACTGTGTAGTGGATTGAATGACGGCGCCCCCTCCCCACAAAGATATAATTAAATCCTCACTCCCAGAACCTGTGAATGTGACATTACTTGGGGAAAGGGTCTTTGCAAATCTAATTAAATTAAGAGTCTTGAGATGCAATCATCCTGATTACCTGACATGTCCTTTTGAGAGGAAAAAAGAGGAAAAGACGTGGAAAAGAGAATAAGGCCATGTGAAGACGGAGGCAGAAATAGAGAGATGCAGCCACAAGCCAAGGAACACCTGGCACCACAAGAAGCCCAAAAGAGGCAAGGAAAGGAATCTGCCCTCAAGCCTCAGGAAGAAGCGTGGTTTTGCTGACACCTTAGTTTCAGATTTCTGGCCTCCAGAACTGTGAAAAGTAAATTTCTATTGCTTTAAACCACCCAGTTTGTAGTGAGTCTTTAGGACAGTCATGGGAAACTAATACAGAGTGGTTATGCAAATTAAATAAGTTACTCTCCATAATAAAGTATCAAGAATACAGAATATTTTCCTGGCCACTGAAGAACATGCTTGGGGATCCCTGAACGGGGAGAAGAGGCATGAGAAACAATCTCTAGGAAATAAATAATCTGGTCCAAATTGGCAAGCAGGACTAAGGAGGGTTTGACCAAGAAGTTGTCACACTAAATAACTTAGTTTTACATTTATCTGTGTTGTGCTGTTTTGAGTTAGTCTCTATCCTTTATCCCCATTCTTCAGTGAAAGTTTATTCTTAAAGTAATGGTGCTTTAGGGATTGAATAACCAGGGTCGTGTTCCATACCAGCGGAAGAAAAGGTGGAGAGGAGAAAGCATTGTAGAGAAGACAAAAAACAGAAGGAAACCAGACATCAGCAGCACCACGAAAATAGCAATGAACAGTGAGCAGGAGAAGCAAAATTCTTAAGAGATGGGATTTGGAGGAGACAGGGTATGGGACTCCAGTGACTGCATTGGGAAAGCAGAAGAGCAGTGACTCCAGAGACTGCTGGGCTTGGCCACATACAAGAATAGAGGTATGAATTGGAGTACAGGAGAGGATAATTTTAGCCAGAGTAAAGTTCCAAGTTTCTTTTAAAATCAGCCATGTAGAGCCACATCTCTGATCTTTTCTTTCTCTGTTCCTGTCTCTTTGGCGTTTAGGATATGGATTTTTCTTACTGTGCTGTAAGATAGGAATAGTCAAGTTAAATTTGAGTCAACACCAAGGACTTCCTACCCCACCCCAGGGTTGTTACTTGAACAAACTATCAAAATAGAGGGCATGAGGACTCAAAGTGAGGAAAGATACCCAGTTAAGGCAACAGTCTTTAAAATATCAGAGGGAGTGAAAAAAGGAAAGAAATGCAAACAGGAAAGTCGGATGTGGAAAATGGGCAGAGAGTTAAAAAGAGGAAAATAAAGGAATAAAATAGTGATGAGCATAAGAAAAATCTAATAATGAGGTAAGAAGAAGCTGAGAGGAATGAGGAAAGAGGTTAGCGGAAAAAAGAAGTGGAAGTGGAGAAGGAAGAAAGAAAGCTTTCAATGCAGAACATCGTATCACCATAATAAGGCAGTTTATATTAAGCACGAATATTTCAGGAGCATATATAACATCATTTCAACGTTCTGGCTCTTAATGAGAGGTGTAGTCAATTTAAAATTTAATTTAAATAACACTTTGCAAAGACCATAAAATTTTTGAGTCATTCAGGATTTATTACACTCTGGGAGAAGTGAGGAACTTTGGAAATGCATTAATTCTCTTATAACATTTGGCTTTTGTTAGAAAACCAATTTTTTGCTAAAAAATTTCATGATCTAAAAGAGCTCATTTATTTCACGAAATGAATATTCATTCTTAAGGAGCGTCTTTCATATTAGGAGGCTCCAGTTTAGGTTTTGTGGAGAGAGGCAAATGATGAAACAGCAGTTAGTGCTTCTATTTTGAATAAATTATTAGCCTTTTCCACTTTCAACATTAATTTTGTTATTTATGTGAATTAATATAAACTCTGAAGAAAAATTATTCAGTGTTATAAAATTTGAAAGATGTGACTTTGGAAAACCTATAGTTATCCATTTTAGTTTTATAGGAAAGAAGTTCTTTTCAAAAAGATGAAATGTGAAGGTGATGAATATGTAATAATGTTTTCATACACTTGCCAATTTAATGTGTTTGCATAAATATTTAATACATCAATCTTTTCATGATGAACATGTTCTGCATTTTAATGTGTCTTTTCTTTTTCATTAGATTGGCCTATTTCTAAAGTCCCCAGAGAAAATTATATTATTTGGTGGACATTTCTAAGACAGTGATCAAACCTTCTTATTCTGTGAGTGCATAAGAAAATGTAATTTTTTATTCAGACTCTGTGCAATATAATTATACATATGTATATGTGATTTATAAGAGTAAAATCTGCTTTCGTTGATTTGGTATTATGAAAAAGTATAAAAAGAATAATTTGAATCATATATTAAAAATGAAACAAATGTGTTGAAATTATTTTAAATTTCTGTCAAAGTAGTAATGTTTTTGGTTAGTTCTGACACCACAACTTTGTCCAGGTTTGGTATACTTGCATAAAACATATGAACTTTTATTATAAAATATAGTTAGATTCCATTCAAATTATTGTCATTTTAAGGTTCTATTCAGCTAAACACAATTTCTCGTTAAACTGCTGTCTCTAAATTTTATTCAAATTCAATTACTTTTCCAATATGGATCTCAAGTTTTATATATATTTGATTACTCCATACATAGTTCCTCTCAATGACACCTTGAATCTGCTGATGTATTTCTTTACATATACTCTGAAGTAATATTTTACATATAAGACGCTTCATTATAAGAACACCTTATCACCCCTGATGTTGCTATTCATGTTTTATTTTTCTTCATACATCTTCTACTGGAGTATATAATGTTGAAACAATGTTCAAAAATGTTTATAAAACAAAAACTACGAGCCAGGTGTCAACTACAGAGGAGCTGTACAGGTCTTTCTAAGCTTAAGAGGCTTCCCTCTCTCATCTTTCAACTTTCTGGCAATTCCTCAAGGTTTAGCAAGCAATATATAGTCAGCCCTCCTACAACTCTGCACAAGCAGGTAAGCATGACTTCTCCCCCCCCCAATGGAAATCACAGGTGTACAAGGGCTGAGCTCCTTTAACATGCTGTCTCCTTCAACAGGGAAATAATTGGGAGTTGGAGGGTTGATAAGTATCCAAGATGTCATTTTCTTCATAATCCCCTAGCAAAAGTTTTAATTTAGTAGTTGTAAAATTTGAAGACATGATCAGTTCAAACGTATACCATAAGATCCTCTGGGGACAGAGATTTTGGCTACTTTACTATTCTCCTGTGGTTAGAAACAGCTTCATGCAAGTTAAGTGCTCAATAGTTAATGGTAAAATAAATAAATCAGAAAAGGACAATAATTTTAAAAGGAAAAAGTGACCAGTTTTGTAATGAACCATTTACAAGATCAAATACAAAAATGAATTTCTCAATGGGTGAATCAGAGTAGCATTAAACAGGCCTAACTCCAGAGCACATTTGGCAAAACTCTGGGGACTTGACCTCTGAGAATATGCTACCAAACAACAATCTTCTATTTCCTTATACTCTGGAAGCTTTGGTTTTCCATCATTCTATTCAACAAACACTCCAATGCAAAGTCAGAAGAAGACATACAATATAGAGGTTACTCAAACTAAAAATAGAGCTACTGTATAAATAAACAATCTCACTTCTGGATATATATCCAAAAGAATTGAAATTAGAATCTTGAAGAGATATCTGCACCCCATATTCATTGCAACATTATTCACAACAGCTAAGACATGGGAACAACCCAAATGTCCATTGACAGATGAATAGATAAAGAAAATATGATGTAGGGCCAGCCCCGTGGCTCACTCGGGAGAGTGAAGCGCTGGTAGCACCAAGGCGGCAGGTTCGGATCCTATATAAGGATAGCCGGTGCGCTCACTGGCAGTGTGGTGCGGACCACACCAAGCCAAAGGTTGCGATCCCCTTACCAGTCGCAAAAAAGAAAGAAAAAAAGAAAATATGATGTATATATATCACGGAATATTATTCAGCCTTCAAAAAGAAGGAAATCCTGTTATTTGCCACAACGTGGATGAACCTAGAGGACATTATGCTAAGTAAAATAAGCCAGTCACAGAAGGATAAATGTTTCATGAACTCATTTACATAAGGTATCTAAAATAGTCAAACTGATAGAAGCAAAGGATAAAATAGTGGTTGCCAGTGGCTGGGAGGAGGAAGAAATGGGGAATTATTTCTCAATGGGTATAAAGTTTCTGTTAATGCAAGACGAATAGTTAACAATAAGGTACTATGCACTTCGAAATATTGTAAGATAGATCTCATGTTAAGTGTTCTTATACTAAAAAATAAATAAATAAATGTTTAAAGGTGATGGACATATGGATATCATCAGTACCATGGTTGTGTTGATGTTATCGTGGGTACATGCATATGTCCAAACTCATCAAGATGTATACATTAAATATGTACAATTTTTGTTTATCAATTGTAGCCTAATAAAGCAAAAACACTTAATTGCATTTTAATAGAATACCTATAACTGGAAGATTGCGTTCTAAGAAAGATGTGTAAGACACCTTCAAACCATTAAAGCTTTGGGTGGGGGGAGTTGTTCATAAAAAATGTTTGATTTTCAAGTAAAAAAACAACCTAAATCATGTGTTATAAATGTGTCCTTATGCAAGTCACTTGGGCTTCTTTCATAGGACTATTCTGAAATTTAAATTGTGTCAGTTCTACTTCTGAAATTTAATAAGCACCGTATTGCAGGGACACATAAGACATATTCACCCAAACTAAGTAAGCAACATGATCACCATTCACTGTACAAATATTTGTGGAAAGGGGCACAAATAAAGTATGCTTTATTTGACTTTCATATTTTATTTTATATCTAGAGAGCCAGGAGACATGGAAACTCCAAGGATTCAACATTGGCTCTATAAATAGGACAACATGTTAAATAGAAAATTATCAGTTATTTAGTTGAAAGGATGATGCCTTTCCCATAGACTGCTGCTAAAAAAAAGTCACTAAAATATATAAATAAGAATTGATGCCAATTCTTATAAAATATAATATAAATTTCTGATGGCTAAAATGGCCATTAATATGTAATTCAACATTTGAGTAAAATAATTTGAACACAATAGGAAATCATTGTCCTTGATTATAATTAAAGTTTGTCACTACTTATAGCAAGCCTCCATAAACTTTTTTCTGTAAAGGGCCAGATAGTTAATATATCAGGCTATGCAGGTCTTGCAGTCTCTATTGCAACTATTCAGCTCTGCTGTAAGGTGAAATCAGTTATAGACAACGAATAAAAGAAATCAGTGTAGCTGTGTTCCAATTGAAGATTCTCAGTATGCAATGATGTGTAATTCGAGTTCAGGTGGAGGGAATGTTCATAAAGACTCTTACTAACACGTAAAGCTTGCTATATTTAGGTAGAGTCTGTTAAAATTGTATATGCTGTTAAGTTGAATGACTTAAGATTGATTATTTAGCTCTGTAGTTGAATGTGTTCAGATATTTCTGAACTGTTTCACTGAAATCTCTCACAGGCTCATCAGTAAATTATGTGTATATTTGTCAATAAGAAATAGTTATACTTTTTTGACATGTATTGTCAGTCCTTCCACTCTAATTTAAGTATTATATTTTCCAAAGACATACCTCCTCTCCAGGAAACCATATTTCTCTTCTTTTTCTTGGGAGGGTTGGATGGGTTTATCCACAGTCACCCACAGAATTTAATAATAAAATTAGAAATTTCTAATCTAAGTTCAGTATGTACATCATTTAGCCTGTGTATTTTACTCCTCTGTTTCCTCACATACCTTTGTTTAATCAAATCAAAATGGATTTTGACCTTATTGCAAAACATTGCATATTATAACTGATTTCTATGCAAAACTCTTGAAATGTGTAAGATATTTTTCCATAAGAAGAATATGTATGGCATGAAATGACAATCTTAGGCAAATGCACAACAATCTAAATCTTGGAACCATGTAGAATATTAACTTTGATGGGAGAAATCTTGAGATGTTTTTTAAGTATTAACGTATTATTAAACAAGATATGTGCCCGCAGCCATCCTACTTTATGACAGTGGTGCAGCCCTCATCTGCCTTTCTTCTCTGAGACCCTTTCCCTTAGCTTCCAACACTTAGCCCTCTCCATTCAAAGTCCTTAACTTTATTTCTCTATTTACTTCCAATTCCAGTTGAAGGAATAGGGTTCTAATAATAATTATTGTCCTAATTTCTATACCTAAAAAGACAATATTTTAGACCAGAAAAAAAATTCTCTGGCCAACCCAGGCAAATTTATACCAACCCAGGCAAAATTCCTATACCAAAATACAATACTTTGTCTTCCCCCTGTTGGAATGAATGAACTGTCAATTCTCTTATCTAAATTCAGGTTTTCCACTCATTCACTGGATATTATCCTCTATTGTCTGCTCAAAGACCTAACTCCTGCAGTCCCCCGCTGTCCTTCTCTCTTGCATCATTGTATGCAACACTGTCAAGTCCTAGGTTTCTGTCCTTGTACTCTTCTCTTGATCTACATTTACTCCCTAAGTGAGCTCATACATACTCATGTCTCCAAATACTATCAATCTCTTGAAAAATTTCTAACCTGAATTTCTAAGCCAACGCTCATTCCTGGACTCTAAATTAATATTTTCAAATTGCTTACTGAACATCTCCAGCTAGATAACTAAGAGGCATCTTTTTTTTTTCCTTTTTGTCTTTTTTACTGACCGGTAATGGGATCGCAACCCTCGGTGGTGCGCCCGCACCGCGCTCAGCCAGCAAGCGGGAACCGGTCTCCACATGGGATCCACATGGCACTCTCCAGTGCGCCACTGGGCCGGCCCACAAAGAGGCATCTTTAATCGAACAAGAACATAAACTGAACTCTTCATCTCCCCTATATCTTCCCCTCTCATTGTAGTAAATGGCAATTCCATCTTTTTAAGTTGCTCAGATCAAAACATTTAAAGGTATAATTGAATTCTCTCTTTTCCTCATAACTGTATACAACTAATTGCAAATTCTCTCACTTTTTCTTCAAATACATCCCAAATCTAATAGTTCTGGATAATCTAATTCTAATTATCCCCACAGCTAAAACCCTGGTCCAATCCACTGTCATGATCTACTTCAGCTTTGTGGGCTGGTTCCTTCCACCTTTGTCTCAGTGTTGTTGGATACAGTAGCGATAGTAGCCCATTTAAAACAAAAGTCAGATCATGTCATGTCTGCTTTGAAACCTCCAATGGCTTTCTGGCTTCCTCTAAGTGAAAACCGTAGTATGTGAAATGATTTACAAGGTTCTCCTTGATCTAGCCCAGCAAGATCTCTCTTTGATCTCATCCCTTACCACTCCCTCCTTATTCACAACTAGTCACACTGACATATGTGCTATTTTCTAGAGTACATTTGGCCCTCTCTCATCTCAGGAGTTTGTGTTCCTTTTGTCTCTCTTTTTCACAAAGATTAACTTTACAGCTTCCTTCATTTTCTTCAGTTTTCTGTTAACTTATCTTAGAGCTCCAATATAAAATAGAATATTGATATTACTGTTCATTAATTAATTCTATTAATATTAATGTTGCTACTAATAGACTAGAGTCTTAATAAAGACTAGGACATGCATAATAGTAAATGTGTGCTGTTTATTATTAGTATATATTTGTAATTAGATAAACATAGCTTCAATGTATAATTGAAATTCTAAAACAGAGTATCTTGCAATTAACTGTGAAAGATAAATACTAGTAGCTAACACTTACTAAGTGCTATTCCCTTGGACTATGTTCTATGTTCCTTGTGCATATTACTTCATTTAATTACCAAAATAGTTCTAGGGAGTAGGTACCATTATTCATTCCCATTTTACAGGTGAGATACGGAGGCAAAAAGAATAACTTGTTCCAAATCACATACATAATAAGAGCTATGATTTGAATCTAAGTGATGGCTTCAGAACTATGCCCTTGACCATCACATTCTTAATAACTACCCAACCTATCTTTTCGTTAAGGTATTTTTCACAATGTAAAATTCCTTTAGGAAATTAAGAAGCCAAATAAATTGTCAAATAAAATTATGAAAGCAAAAACGAGTGTGGCAGGCACATTCTAAGATGGTCCCATGATTCTCACCTCTTGGTGTGCATCTCTGTATAAACCCCTCCATTGAGGGTAGGGCAGGCTTTGTAAATACGATGGGACAGTCACTTTCATAATTAGGTTTTGCTACCTGGCACTGTTGACCTTGAGAATGGAAGATTATCCTCAGTGAACCTGACCTAATCAGGTGAGTCCTCTTCCTGGAGAAGAGATTCAGATTTGAGAATGGGTATTTGATGTGTAGGAAGTTCCCTATTCCTGTCTTTGAAAATGAAATGGGCATGTGTCAAGGACCTGAGAGCATGCTTTAGGAGATGAGAGTGAGCTCCCAGTAGATATCATGAAGGACCTGAATTTTGCCCACAACTTGAATCAGTTTGGAGGAACATACTGAGCTTCAGATGAAAACACAGACTGCTGAGCATCTGAACAGAAAACCCAGTCCCCACAGAATTGTGAGATCATAAATTGGTATTGTCTGCAGCCATTAAGTTTGTTGTAATTTCTTATACAGTGATAGAAAACTAATACAACATATACAACAGTTATATCAGTGAATATAGTTTATTTAAATTCATTCAAAAAAGATATTGAATTTTCAGATTTGGTATAAAGATTAAAGAAATATATATTGCCTAGAAGAGATATAACTAAAATAAAATGCTGCAGAAATGTTAAAAATATAAAAGTAAATAAAAGTTTTCCAAATAAAAAAAAATAAAAAGAAGTACAGTAGTTTCCCCTTATCAGCAGTTTTGTTTTCTGTGGTATCAATTACCAGTGGTCAACTGTGATGCAAAAATATTGCATAGAAAGTTCCAGGAATAAACAATTCATACATTTTAAATTGCCGGTGTTCTGAGTAGCTGGTGAAATTTCTTGTCGTCCTGCTCAATCCTGCCCATGGACCTGAATTACTGCTTTGTCCAGCATATCCATGCTGTATAGCTACCTGCTCCATTAGTCACTTAGTACTTATCCTAGTTTTCAGATCAACTGTCAAGGTGTCACAGTGCTTGTGTTCAAGAAGTAACCCCTATTTTACTTAATAATGGCCCTAAAGAGCAGGAATAATATGCTGCCATATTGTTATAATTACTCAATTTTATTATTAGTTATTGTTGTTAATCTTATTGTGCCTAATTTATAAATTAAACTTTACTATAGGTACGTATGTATAGGAGAAAACAGTATATTTAGAGTGCAGTACTGTCTGCAGTCTCAGTCTTCCACTGGGGTTCTTAGAATGTACCCCTTACAGATAAGGGGGGACTACTATATCAACATTAACAGAGTAGATTGACAAAAAAATTGCAGAGGCAACAAGGATTGTTTATATTGACCAAAGGGCTATAATATACAATATGAGATGATTAATTTTATGTGTCAACTTGACTGGGCTGAGAAATGTCTATAGCTCTGGTAAAACATTATTTCTGGGTGTGTCTGCAAGGGTGTTTTCAGAAGAGATTAGCATTTGAATTGGTAGCCTAAGTAAAGAAAATAGCCCTGACCAATGTGGGTGGGCATCATCCAATCTGTTGAGAACTTGAATAGAACAAAAACATGATGGGAGGGCAAATTTGATCTCTCTGCTTGAACTGAGACATTCATCTTCTTCTGGCCTTGGACATGGGCACTCCTGGTTCTCAGACCATACTCAGACCAGACTTACACCATCACCACTCTCAACACCATTCTCTTCAGACTGAATTACACAACCAGCTTTCCTGGTTCTCCAGCTGGCAGATGGAAGATTATGAGACTTCTATAACCATATGAGTCAATTCCTATAATAAATCTCCTCTTACATATCTCTCTCTATAAATCATGTTGGCTCTGTTTCTCTGGAGAACCCTAACTAACACAAACTATAACAACCATTTACTTCTATGACATAAATAATATGTCTGTATACTTTCTAAAAAATAAATGATGATGAGCATGAAATCACTGTGGCATTTAAATTCAATTGGACACTTTTAAGAAAGTAATCTGAAGATAAATTTTTAAATGCCAATATTTGTAATACGTCAAAATTGCATTGTTTGTAACTGATGACAAATGTTGGCGATCAACTTAAACATGCATGAGGGGAGCATAGTTTTCACAGTTCATTAACAGAATATATGATCAAAAAATTTTGAAGACATTACCATAGAGCAAGGGGCTTTGAATTTTGGCTTCCTGGAATGTAATAATTTCTTTACTGCTTATTAACCAAGGGCCTAAATCATCAGGTATAAAATGGGACTAATACCCCTTTCAACATTATTGGGAATAAATAAATGACATCTATAACTGACTAGCCCACTACTTGGTCCTAGTGCCTACTTTATATCTTCTACTATAGCTAGCATGGTGCCTAACTTATGGTGTTAGTCAGTAAATTTGTTGATTTGATTTCAGATAATCAGCTTTGGCCATAATAATATCTATAGAAAAAGTGTCTTATGATGACAAGAAAAGCTCTGGTCTCTGATCAACATCTGAAGACATGGATGTCTTTAAAATAGACTGTGTTTCTTTTTTAAACTAGTTTACTTCCCAGCTAGATGAATACAATTATTATAAAGAGAATCTCAATTTTAAAAATATTATCCATATATTATAAGACATGCTTGATATTAAATATGATAAAAAGTCACATTTTACAAAAAAAAAAAAAAGATGTTTTCTTCAGGAACAACAGGATGACCCTGTAAAATGGTACATAAATACACTTTTCCTGTAATTATCATTTTCTACCATGGTTACTGAATATTTCAATGAAGAGCATTTTCTTTGAGCCTAATAGGGAAATCAGAATGATCAACATGTCTTTGTATTTGGCAATGAGGATAGAGTTTACCTGAGACTGATGGATGTCATATGTCAATAATCTTTACATAAATATGAGTAAAGCAAAAGATGACAAATTACCAGAAATGCAGACAAATTTAGGTTAGGGATTCAGTAAGTTCTTAAAACTCACAAACTTGCAGTGAGAGGTAAACCATGATTCTCTGAGTTTTATCCCTCAAATTAGAAGTGGAATAAAGAAATTAATAATCCTCAGAAGTGAATTAATAGAGTCAAATCTGTGGTAAAAAGGACTAAGATTATATACACAAAACATGGCACAGTTATCCAGTAATGGTTTTGCTCATCAAATACATCAACTACTATCAGTTACAATTTATCAGCCTCTGTAAATTAGAATCCTCTGTAAATTAATCCATCTAAAATATAACCTCCAGGAAATGGTTTATAGATTAACTTTTCAATTCATCATGACAGCTGAAAGTCTTATGTCAATTCTTGACTCTTACAGAGAGAATCTTTAAATCTTTCTAGTTGACTAGTCTCTTGGCAAGTAGGAAAAAATGAATGCAATATGTACAATTGTGACTTAGACAAAAGACAAGACTGCTCCCTACACCTGTTGTCATGGGTAAACACCTGCAGGGTTCTGTCTATTGTGAATGCCAAAAGAAACAAAAACGGGGAGGGGAGGAGTTGAGCGTTCAACAGAAAAGAGTTCTATTTGGGTTGCATGAGACCCATACTATGACCCAGACCAAGCTTTCCAGGACATGGGGAGTTATAACTTTTCATGACCTTGTGTCATCAGAAGGTAAAATTTTGGGCAAAGTTGAGACTTGTGCACAAACTCCCTGATCTGGCCAAAACTGGTTAAGACTACTTGAGAGGCCTCAGTTGCTATTATCAGGAGGCAGTTTCACTCCATCAGAATTGTTAAATGAGTAGAAGAAAAGGAGAAAGATTGATTAGGGAGAGAAAGGAATGAAGGGGGTAGCTCTTAATCAAAAAAGAGTAGGAGTTGATAGCTCTCACACAAATATACCTCTTTAAAAAAAATTCACCATCCTTTTGAAGTTTTATTTTTTTAAATGTAGATAAGTGAAATTGAGCTGGAACTGTGGAGTTAAATATTTGGAAATATATTTGTGTATATATATATATATGTAAAGCTGTCTAATTATAATTCAGTCTTAGTAAGAAGATTTGAAAGATATCTATGTATAATTTTATTTAATCATCTTTATTCACATCTCTTTATTACCCCTTGTCTTTAGACTTTTTATGTGAAATAACTGATTTTGCAAAAATGGGAACTTTCAAAAGCAGTCACTTAAAACTAAGCACTGGCAATGGTAAGAGTCAAGTGAGCCATTCAGTACTAGCAAAGCGTTTTATGTACAAAGGTTCTACAACATTCCTTTTTATGAAAAGATATAAAATATATGTTAGAATATAAATTCTGCATTGACTTTATGCACATCTTGTGTTCTAATTATAACAATCTAATTTATAAACAATATATGCTGTGGTTCTGACAGTGAAACTATGATGAAACACAGAGTACAAATTTTAATTACACACAGTTCTAATACAGTGAGCACTGCAGCATTTTTGTCATCTTTGAAATGGTAACAGAATAAAAAAAAGTTTTGAAATATGAGCATGAAGGTAATGAGATCAATAAATGTCAGCTAGAAAAAGTAATCACAACTCCTGAGACTCACTGACCTTTCTACAAATTCCAGAAATAATAGAGTAGCTTGGGATGAGGAATTTTTTAACAATGAGAAACTGATACAATTATAAGAAGAAAGGGAAGCAGAGATTGCCCTATGACATCAAAAACATTGCCTATAAAGGTAATTTTGACACAATAATTTATTCTCTTGATTTTTCTTCTAAGGTCACCACCAACATAGATCACTAATCCTTGGTCTTTACAGGGAGAAAATTCCCACTGATGCCTTCTGAATACTGAAATATCTACTTCATAAACTTTTAGTTTGCTTCATAATTTTCAGCATCCCATAGAGTTTAATAATATAGTTGGTTAATTTA
Source organism: Galeopterus variegatus (assembly GCF_000696425.1). NCBI lineage: Eukaryota > Metazoa > Chordata > Mammalia > Dermoptera > Cynocephalidae > Galeopterus > Galeopterus variegatus. The sequence goes on from NW_007727405.1 coordinate 144,344, forward strand.
AATGCCCAAAGTGAAAAATATTCTATTTTCGGTAGTAGTATCTGAGAATAATTTGGAAAAATTCACTTTTGGAAAGAGTCTGAAGGAGTCTTTGGAAATATTTAATCATCATGAAATATTCAGCATTTGAATATAAGATAAAATTATGATACTGCAAAATTCTTAATTTTTAACATCCACAAAATTTTAGACCATACTGCACAATAAGCCACCCACTATGGCTAAGTTTCTACCAGGCCAGAAGGAATTAGAATGGGTACTGTGATATTGTGAAACGTATATTTGGTTTTAGTCCTCTGTTCCTGGCATTATAACTCCTAAAATCCTTGGAATTTTCCACGTGTTCTAATGAGTTGACTGGTGGCTGGCTGCCCACAGGTAGTTTCCAGATGAAAGCTGGTCACTGAAAAGACCGAGGCAGGATTAGAGGTCTGGGACTTTTAACCTCACCCCCAACCTCCAGGGAAGGGAGAGGGGCTGAAGGTTATGTTGATCACCGATGGCCAATGATTTTAATCAATCATGCCTACATAATGGAGCTTCCATCAAAACCCAAAAGGGCCGGGTTCGGGGAGTTTCTGGATAGCTGAACACACAGATTATTCCTGGAGGTGGTGTGCCTGAGGACAGCAGAGAAGCTCTGCACTCCTCCCCATATGCTTTGCCCTATGCATCTCTTCATCTGTATCTTTTGTAATATTCTTTATAATAAACTTTTAAACATAAGTGTTTCCCTGAGTTCTGATAGCCACTATAGCAAATTAACTGAACCCAAGAAGGAGGTCATTTGTGATCTAAAACTATCTCAAGGTAGTGTCAGAATTGAATTGAATTAGACTACATCCAGCTGGTGTCCCCTGAAGAACTGATTGTTTGCTTGATGTGTGGTAAAATCCCCACACATTTGGTCACAGAAGTCTGTGTTAACTGTTGTTATGTGAGAGCATAGAAAAAACAATTTTTCCACTCAGATATGTTTTCAGTTTTCATGGCTTTTATCCTAAGAGCAGACTGAAGTTAGCACTGTAAAAATTGCTAAAATTTTAGTAGAAAACCCCACAGTGTTTTGTCCTAGAAAATCACAGAAAAATTCAGGTACATCACAAGTATACATAAGTGAAGAGAGAATCAGGGAAATGAGAAAGCCAGAGATGTGGGCCCTAAATTCTCCTTATAAACCCTGTTCATTTGGCTAACCCCTGAAACTACACATGCACTGGGAAAAACTCAAAGAACTACAGCTAAAGATTTAAAAAATGAACTGAGATTTGAGATGCTAGTCAAGAAGCAGAGCTTTCAATTTGACTCCAGCCAAATTAATTACCTAGAAAAGCAGTCAACACACTTCAGAGAAATATAACAGAATCCAGCATCTCCACAACATAACATTCACAATGCCCAGCTCACAATTTAAAATTAACTGGCACATGAAGAATCAGGAATGTTTAACCAAGGTCAAGAGAAAAGACATTCAACTGAGACCTTTCCTAAAAAGAACAAGGTTCTGAAATTATCAGAAAGGGATTTTAAAACAATTATGACTATACTCCTTAAAAATATGATTGCAATTAGAAAAAGAAAGTAAATCTTGGAGAAAAAACAAGAAGCTCTAAAAGAGAACCAAATATCAATTCTAGAACTAAAAAAGACAAAATCTAAGATTTTTTACAACTGAATTTACTTAAAAATAGCTCGGAGATGACAAAAAGTCAATGGTACTGGCAAAAAATAGACACATGGACCAACGGAACAGAATAGAGAACACGGAAATCAACCCAGGTACTTACAGCCAACTGATCTTTGACAAAGGCAACAAGAACATACATTGGAGAAAGGACAGCATTTTCAGTTATATGGTACTGGGAAACCGGATACCCACGTGTAGAAGAATGAAACTAGACCCTTTTGCCATATACCAAAATCGACTCAAAATGTATTAAAGACTTAAGTATAATACCTGAAACTACAAAATTCCTACAAGAAAACATAGGGGAAACACTTCAGGAAGTAGGACTGAGCAAAGACTTTGTGAATAAGACCCCAAAAGCACAAGCAACAAAAGAAAAAAATAAAAGAATTATATCAAACTGAAAGCTTCTATGCAGCAAAGGAAACAACAGAGTGAAAAGACAACCTACAGAATGGGAGTTAATATTCGCAAACTACACATCTGACAAAGGATTAATATCCAGAATATACAAGGAGCTCAACTTCACAGTAAAAAATATTAATCCAATTAAAAAGTGGGCAAAGTAGCTGAATAGAAATTTTTCAAAGGAAGGCATACAAATGGCCCACAGGTACATGAAAAATTGCTCAACATCTCTAATCATCAGGGAAATGCAAATCAAAAACCACATTGAGATATCACTGCACCACAGCTAGATTGTCCATTATCAAAATGCTGGGGAGGATATGGAGAAAAGAGAACTCTTCTACACTGTTAGTGAGACTGTAAATTAGTGCAGCCATTATGGAAAACAGTATGGAGTTTTCTCAAACAACTATGGATAGAACTACCATACTATCCAGCAGTCCCACTTCTGGGCATATACCCAGAGGAATGGAAATCATCATGTAGAAAGGATATCTGCATTCCCATGTTTATCACAGCTTTATTTGCAATAGCCAAGATATGGAACCATCCTAAATGTCCATCAACAGATGACTGGATAAGGAAAATGTGGTATACACAATGGAATACCACTTAGCCAGAAAAAAAAAAAGAAAAAATGAAATTCTGCCATTCACAGCAACATGGATAAGCTTGGAGAAAATTATATTAAATGAAGTAGGCCAGGCACAGAAAGAGAAATACCACATGTCCTCACTCATGGGGGGTCAAAAGAAAGAAAGAAAGAAAGGCCACAATAAACATTGAACTTTCAAGAAGAGAGAACATACCTATAGTTACTAAAGGTGGAAAAAGGGGAGGGGGAAGTGGGTTAGGGAGTAAATGGGTAAGGGACACCAATAATAATTACAAATTATAAAGATGAACATGCTAATAATATTGATTTGGTCAACCCATATGCTACACAAATACTGATAGTAAACTCTATCAATATGTATATTCAATTACGTATATGTATAATCAATATGTATAAATCAATTATGTTTCAATTCAAAAAACAAATTTTTAAAGAATTAGCATTGATTGAATAAAAGGCCCAGAAACAGTGAATAAAAATTATGTAAAAAAAAGTTAAAAATATAAAATTTGAAAAATATTTTGAGAAAAAAGAAGAAAAAGCTATCAACCCAGAATTCTATATTCAGTGAAACAATGTTTCAAGAATAAAAGTAAAAATAAAAGTATTTTATTCTAAAATAAAGTAAAACTAAGAAAATTCATTGCCAGCAGAAATTCACTGCTGTAAGAAATGCTAATGGGAGTCCTCCAGGCTTAGGGAAAAATGATACCATGTGAAAACTGAGAGCCTAGAAAGAAATACAAAACCTTGAAAATTGCTAAAAAAAAAAAGAAGATTTTGATGGGGCAAATATAAAAAGATGTCTTTTCTTTTAATTTCATTAAAATCCCTTAGACTATTTAAAGCAAATATTACAGTATCATCTTGTGAAGTTATAAGGTATGTAAATTTAATATGTATGACAGCCATATCACAGGGGATAAAGAAAGAGAGAATGAGATCTAAATAGTCACAAGTTTACTACAAGGCATGTTCAATGATAAACATTATTTGTAAGTCATATATGGTAATCTATAGAGAAACCAAAAAAAAAAAAAAAAAAAAAAAAACCACAAGCCAAGAATATGTAATCTATAAAAGGCACATTTTAATATAAAAACACAGATAGGCTGAAGGTGTGTAGATGGAAAAACACATACTATGCAAATAGTGAGCATAAGAAAGCTATTGTAGCAATATTAATAAACATAATAAACAAAATACACTAAAAGCTAAAGGGTATTACCAGAGGCACATTTCATAACAATTCATCATGAAGACATAGCAATCATAAGTATATATGTTCCTAATAAAATAGCTTTGAATAAGAAGGAAAAAAAGACAAAACTCAAGAGAAAAATATAATTCTACAGTCACAGTTGGAAATGTTACCAACCTCTCTCAATGTTCTCTCAACAACTGATAGCATAATAAAACTAAATTCATAGATAGTCTGAAAAACACTATCAACCACTTTAATTTAAATTTTATTTATGGATCACTACACCTTACCCTGTCAAATATACATTCTTTTCAAGTGCACATGGAATATTTATTAATATTGACCATATTCTGTGCCATAAAACAATTCTCAAATTTTGCAAAGTGATGGACCATTGATGTGGGAGTCAAGACAACTGAAAACAGCCATTACCAGCTGATTGACCTTGGGCAGTTCATATTCTCTCTGAGAAATAGTTTATTCATTTTAGAGGTAACAATACTGTCTATCACCCAGGTTTGTTTTGAGTATGAGAAAATAATGAAAGTGAAAGACCTAGAATAGTGTCTAGTACTCAATTGAAACTTAAGAAATGTTTATTAAACTACTTGAACCAACATTCTTTAGTATTCTCACTAGCATGTAAATCCAAGTGAGAAATAAACACTTAATAAACAATAAGTAGTATATTAAACAGTAAAGATAGATGGTCTTTAATAGTATTATGCAGGAACCAACATTGTCCTTTGCACCTCTTATTCAGCTAAGATCCCAACTCAGAAAGATATCTTCCAATGAAAAGGATCTTCCTGGTCACATCTGTGTATTAGAAGCCAACCAAAGAGCACACATTCAGGATCAAATGAAAGCTTCAGGGCCTGACAGACAGACTTCAAGAAGAAAAACACATACATCAATCTGTCATACTTTGATTTCTTGATGGGTAAAACTTCATTCCTGATGAGCATATTACCACCTGCTATATGTGTAAAATAATATTAGCTTCAGTTATAACTCAGTGTCTACCTATGACTTTGCAGTAAATTAAGCCCATGATGACTTTTTCATGAATTTTAGTTACTTATTCAATGGGAAAATTATAATTCTACCATAAATAATTTTACTACACATACACACACACTACTATTAATGATTTATTTCCTGGTAGTTAAAAAACTACAGGTTTAGGTGAATAACTACAAGCAAGAAAAGAATGCAGTTCTGTCATTCATGCCTGTTTTGTGTATTTGTCTTATGTCAACAACTTTAAATAGTCAGTAGATTCCCATCGAAGTACTCATAGACCATAATGATTTTCTGTATCAGGTTAGATCCCAAATTACAAAAAATAAAATAAAATAAAATCTTTAGAGACCCTGATGGAAGACAAAAGGACCATACTCCCTTGCTAGGTGGCAAATTAAAGTGGATTTTCCTAAATGAGGTCAATATGAAAAAATTTATATTTCTGCTTGATTTTAAAAGCCCACAAAAGAACCACTTGGTCTGATTAACATGGTTGCCAGAAATTTCATATATGAGGCACCAAGAGACCACATTGGTGAGAAATAACCATAGATTAGATGGCTCCATTTGAGTGTAAATATCAGGCAACCTAAGGTACAGAGTCAGTGTCATTTTAATAAGGGACTCCACAGGTATGAGTAACATTCATTATGCAAAGGACTAGATTATAGGTCACTCACTGAGCACTTTAGACAGACCTGCAGGAAGTACCATCAATAGGGGTATTTCTGTATGGAATAGCATCATATATGCATAGATAAAATGCTATAGAGTTTTATAATCACCATTTACAATTTGGAGGAAAGAGGCGAAGAAGGGATAAATGACCTGTCCGATTTCACACAGCAAGGCAGTTATAAAGCTGAAACTCTAATCCATAAAAGAGAAATTTTACAGCTTTCAAATATCTGAAATGTATCTGATGTGTTAAATAAATAATTGCTTCATGCCAAGCTGCCATTTTGTTCTTTTCGTGGGATAGTTAAAAAGCAAAAACAAAAACAAACAAACAGGGCCGGCCTGGTGGCGCATGCGCTAGTGCGCCGCTTGGGAGTGTGCGGTGCTCCCGCCGAGGGTTCGGATCCCACATACAGACCGGCCGCTCACTGGCTGAGCGAGGTGCGGGTGCGACACTGAGGGTTGCGATCCGTTGCCGGTCACGACAAAAAGACAAAAAGGAAAAAAAAAAAAAGATTCAACATTCAGAATAAATGGGTAGGTAGCGAAGAGAAATGAACACCTCAGGAAACAAACAAACAGGGCCGGCCTGGTGGCGCATGCGCTAGTGCGCCGCTTGGGAGTGTGCGGTGCTCCCGCCGAGGGTTCGGATCCCACATACAGACCGGCCGCTCACTGGCTGAGCGAGGTGCGGGTGCGACACTGAGGGTTGCGATCCGTTGCCGGTCACAAAAAAAGACAAAAAGGAAAATAAATAAATAAATAAATAAATGCATTACAGCCTTCGGATTTTCTTAAGAGCATACTGTATTTCAGCAGTAAACATGGCACTTGTCTCTCATATTCCCACTGCTTTTGTTTTGAAAAAGCCATACAATTTTACCATGGACTAACTTTTAAATGAAGGGAAATGCACACATTTCCCTTTCTTCTTTATTCAAGTGGCATTAGGTATACAATTCCTCAAAAGTACATTGTTTGTGCACATACTGCAGTAAATACCCTCTTAATATTTGCCTGAAAAATTTCTATACAGAATTTTTCAAAAATTAAATTTCTTTTTTTTTTTTTTTAGAAAGTCAACCTATACAGTCTTTTGCCTATAATGGAAATGTTACTCGGGGGACACTCAGCTCCTGGCTGAGGCTTGCCAAATCTTGTTACTGGGCCCAAGGCTGGTTACCTATCCCCAAATAAAAACAAACAACCCAAAAGTCAAATGGTTGGTGGAATAAGAAGTCAGCTTTTATTCAGGAATACCAGTGACCTAGGAAGAATTATTAGGCTAGCCCATTTCACCAGTAAATCTGAAGGAGAGTAGCCAGACTAAACCATATCAAAACTCAGATTTACTGAAGGTTTTTTTAAAGAAGGGATTGAGAGAACGGAATGTGGGAAATGAAAAGCAAGAGGGAAGGGGATGTGAGGTGTGGAGGCTCTGTCCAAGAAGCCAGGTGCAAGGTCTTGCCAAGGCTTCATCTGGTTTCTACTCTCATCCTTGATGTTATCTCAGGGCCCTGATTCAGGCTTTATTGAATCAGCATGGCTTCATCGATGTCTTCTTTGGTTTCTCAGGGTCTGAATAGTGTGTGTTTTGTAGCAAGTCTGCAGCTCCAGGCTGACTGGAAAACAATTTTACATTCATGTAAATAATGTCATCTTACGCTGTAACCAAGGTTCAAAATATCAAATAATCATGAGAAAAGAGGGAACTCAGAAAAATGCATGCTAAGAAAAAAACTGTCTTTTTGAAGTCTTTTAGAGGCCCTGTGGTTTTAGGTCCAAACATGGCTGTAGTCCTGCTCACTCCAACAAAAAGTTCAATCCACTTAGATTCAGAACTGAATTATGATACTTTGGCACTCTAAGTTCACTTTTTATATATATATATTTCTTTACTTCATTGCATTTTAAAAATAGAAAGAGTAATCAAAGGAAATCTGGTTAAAAAACAGAAGGAAAAATAACTTTCCTTAGTAGCAGCATTGTGTTTAATGATTAGATTACATTAGGCATAAAATCGAGACTATATCCCTTTTACCCTCCATCCACCAATCACAAATATGTATGGTTGCTGTTCTTTAATGCACTATTTAATAGCAATCTATTATAGTATTTTCTCTTTAAATTAGTATCTTGATGAAAATTATAATTTTTTAATCTACCTGATGTAGCAAATGGCAGTATCTTATGTACAGGCAAATAGAAATACATTGACTCTTAAAGAAAAATTATTTTGATAAAAGGTGCATAATAGAAGCATGCATTATTTTTGTAATTATGAATATTCATTTAAAATATACATTTTCAATTACCAGCCATTATTTATTATATGTAGACATTTATAATTATAATTTCCAAGTTGTTTATGCAACACATATTCTTAAAAAAAAATTGTCATTGGCTTGATCTCTAAGTTGTATTTAAACATAATAAATAATCGATGAATAATTCCTGATGAAAGTATTATACTACATATATAGCTAATATATTACATATATATCTAATAGAAATATAATCAGCATTTTATAATTAGTAGTAAAGTTTGACCTACTAAGAAATTTAAATATGACAGATTGATGCATGTTGCTGTTTCTTGGGGTTTTTGGCAAGTACTTAGTTAAGATTAGGTAAATACCATTCATTACTGATCCACATACTATTTTCTTTTTTCTTTTTTTCCATATGTACTTTTTCTTTCTTGCACAAAATATTTTTATTGGCCTTTTCTATATATTTATTATTACTCATCCCTAAATAGAACCCCAGTTATGTAAATCTTCACTCAATATACACAAACACATCAGGAATGCTAAACTAACAATTTTATCTTCACAGTTCTTCCATACTCTCTGACTTGCTCAATCTGGTGAAGTTTCTCTCTATCTCTCCTCTTCATATACCCCTTCCCCATAATCCTGGGGATTCCCTTTCCTGGATTCCCATATGTTCTCTTTTTCTTGGATTACTCCCTGCTTTGGGAGCACTATATCCTTTAATAGTTTCCTAGAAAAGCATACACATGAGACTTTTATTACATCTTGCATGTCTGAAAATATCCAATTTTACCATTAGTTGATAGTATAGAAATCTGGATTAGAAAATTCTTCACTGGAGATTTTAAAGACAGCCTTTTAACTTTCTGTACTACTAGGAAGTTCAATATTATTCTGATTACTAACATTTTGAAAGAAACATATTTTCTCTCTCTCTAGAAACTTGTACAATTTCCTTATAACTCAAGTTTTTTCACTTGGACAAATGAAACTAGGACCCCATTTGCTATCAATGGTCTCAAACTCATAACTTAACCATTTTGTTCCTCTCAAATTGCTTGCAGACTTAAAAGGAGAATCCAAAGCAGTTAATTCAGTTCTTAAAAATCACACTAAAGAAGAAAAAAAAAAGTAGTCATCTCAGAAGCAATACTCCCTGGTTAGGGCTCTAATTGTATTTCCACCCATTCTCCTTACCATTAAAACCAAGGCCTATTCTTCCTTGGTCTACATGCTAATAACTTGTTGCTATGAGAGTATGAATTTCATTCTCATAGGTTTATATAAGAGGAATAAAGGTGCATTTGTTTTGAGCTGAATATGTCCTTCTGCTTAATGACATTAAGCTTAATAATAATAGAAACTAGAGTTCTCTGAGATTGAGGGCTTGGCATATTCATAAAATTAAGAAAAATGGACAGGTGGGCAGCCCCCACTGTCCAACAGAAGGCAGGATCACATACAGGGTGCCAGGCAGGAGCCATGGGAAACACCCACCACCCACCAGAAGGCAGGAACATGCACAAGATATCAGGCAAGAGCTGTGGGTAGCACACACTTCGAGGCAGAAGGCAGGGGCATGCACATGGCCCTCAGAAGGAGCCACCTGGCAGAAGACAGGAGCATACTGAAAACACAAATTGTGCAGGGGTGGTCCACCACAGGCACCACCAGAGCCACTGCTGCCACAAGGGCAGCTTGCCAACACAAGCAGCCACAGCCACCACACATGTGGCCCACTGCCCACCACCTACTTGACTGCATTGGTACAAGGACAGTCAACAGCAGACACCATAAAAAGAAGAGGAAGTCTCTCTCCTCAAATCTCATTCAAGAGTAATAGAAGAAGCAACTGTTGTACCAGATCATCAGACACCAATGTAGAGATACTAGAAATATGAAAAACCAAGACAATATAACACCAACAAAAAAATACAATAATTCTCAAATATCAGACCCCATAGAGCAGGAAACACTTGAAATGACTGAAAAGGAATTGTGAGCAACTATCTTAAGGAAATTCAGTGAGACACAAGAAGACTCAGTTAAATGACATAATGCAATGACAAAAGAAAATTGAGGATATGAAGGAGGAAATTTACATAGAGATTAATACCTTAAAAAAGAATATACCAGAACTCATTGAACTGAAAAATTCTTTCAGTGAAATAAAAAACATGACCAAGTCCTTAAGCAGCAGGCCAGAACAAGCATAAGAAAGAATTTCTGATCTGGAAGATATCCCTTTCAAAATAACTCAGGCAGACAAAAAAAAAAAAAAAAAAAAAGGAAAAAAGAACTTTATAAAATGAACAAAATCTGAGAGAGCTAGCAGAAAACCTTAAGCACACAAACATTCAAATCATAGGTGTTGCAGAAAGGGAGGAGAAAGGAAAAGGCATTGAAAACCTATAAAGGAAATAATAATGGAAAACTTCCCAGATACAGGCAGAGACACAGACTTTCAGTTCCAGGAGGCACAGAGATCCCTAAATAGATTCAATCCAAAAAGATCTTTTCTGAGACACATTATAATCAAACTGGCAAAGCTCAGAGACAAAGAGAAAATCCTAAAAGCAGTAAGAGAAAACTGTCACATCACCTATAAGGGAGCCCCTATTGGACTAATGTCTGACTTCTCAATATAAACACTAGAGGCCAGAAGAAAATGGAAAGATATATTCAAAATACTAAAAGAAAAAAAATGCTAGTCAAGAAGACTATACCCAGCAAGGCTATCCTTCAGAAATGATGGAAAATAGTGCATTATCCAGACAAACAAAGACTTTGGGAGTTCATTTCCACATGACCAGTCCTGCAAGCCATCAAGGGAGTCATGCATCTGGAATCTGAAAAATGATAATTACTACCACAAATATACAAGAAAGAACAAAAGTCAATGGTAGGACAAAAATGCAAATGAGAAAGAGAAACTAAATCTTACCACCTCAAAAAACAAACAAACATCAAAGACAAACAATGGAAGGAGAAAAAAGAAAAAAAAGAAAAAGAAAATCGGTAAAATGCCAGGAGTAAGAAAATACCTTTAAAATACAACCCTAAATGTAAATAGATTAAACTCCCTACTCAAAAGACACAGACAGACTGGCTGCATTAAAAAACTAGATCCAACTATATGCTGTTTTCAAGAGACTCACATCACCTGTAAAGACACAAAAGACTAAGTGTGAGGGACGGAAAAAGATACACCACACAAAGGGAAAGCAAAAATGAACAGGAATAGCTATTCTAATATTGGATAAAATAGACTTTACACCAAAATCCATAAAAAGAGCCAGGAAGGCCACTATATAATGATAATGGGATCTATCCAGCAAAAAGATATAAAAGTCATAAATATGTATGCATCCAACACTGGAGCACCCAGATGTATAAAGCAAACACTATTAGGCCTGAAGAGATAGACCACAATACGATAATAGTAGGGACTTGAACACACCTCTTTCAGCACTGGACAGATCATCTAAGCAACAAATCAATAAAGAAACACAGGATTTAAACTACACTTTAGACCAATTGGACCTGGCATATATCTACAAAATATATCATCCAAAAACTACAGAATATATAATCATTTAATTAGCACATGGAACATTCTCTGGGATAGACCACATGTTACATCTCAAGTCAACTATCAACAAATTTTTAAAAATTGAAATCATGTCAAGCATCATCTCAGACCACAATGGATTAAAACTGGAAATAATTAACAACTGAAACCCTGGAAGGTACAAATACATGGAAAGTTGAACAACAGGCTCCTGAACAATGTATGGGTCAAAGAAAAATATAAACGGAAAATCAAAAAATTTCTTGAAACTAATGGTCATAACCTGCCCAGGGTCATGAAGCCCTGCCAATAGCCCTCTAGCACTAAAGATATAAATGCTGTGACCTTTCCACCCTTTTCTCCTTCTTACTGCTTGCACAGCCCTAGGCGTAGATCACTGCTGCTTTGCTTTAGATAGCTGAGAAATGTTCCATTTCCTGGAACGATTTGCCCTGTGCTTTTTCCCAGAAAACATCTGCATACTTCCTTATCTGCTGATTCCCTCCTGCTGGCTATATAAGCTTTGACCTTCTGGCTAATAAACGAGACTTGATCAGAATACTGTCTTGTCTCCATTTCTTGTGTCTCTTGTCCCATCCAATTCCCACTCCCCCCTCCAGGGTCTGCGTTGAATATCCTGCAGGTTGGGACATTTTGGGCGCCCTAACGTGGGGCACTGGATACGGGGGAGACTGTGAGGAAGACGGAGCATTGGAGGGTCGACCACTGAAAATGAAAGAGTAAAACCTTCGTCTGCCGCAGGAACCTGCCACATCAGGATAAGGTGAGTAAGCACGCCCGATAATGGGACAAGAATTAAGTTGTCATGACGTCTACATAAGACAGTTACAAAAGGCTTTAAAGACACGAGGAGTAAAGGTTAGAACAAGTGATCTATTAAGATTTTTTGATTTCTTGAAGATCTCGAGTTGGAGATGCTTTACAAGATTTCTATGAGACTTTTGGGCCAGAAAAGGTCCTCGTTACTGCCTTCTCCTATTGAAATTTAATCAGGGACATGATTCAGGATAGGGAAAAATCCCCAGAAGTTTCAGAAACTGTGGCCCAAACTGAAAAAATATTAAAAACTGGTTCCAAGACTGACCTCTGAAATCCCTCTCCACTGCCTAGGGAGGATGTAGATCTAATCTCCCTAGAAGATGAGAGTGAGGAAGTCAAGGCAGCCAGTGCCATACCTAAGAGATCTAAAAAGTATCCACTATTAAAATTCCAGGATGATGAGGAGGCACAGAATCCTGATCCCTCAGGAGTTGATTGGGGCGATCTGGATATAGAGGCCACTGAATACCATGCATCAGATGATGCATTCTTGACTCAGCCCTTGTCACACCCTCCCCCTTACAATTTTCCCTCAGCTCCCATGGTGGTGACTGTATCAGATCCAGATCAAGGGATTGTTTCAGACGTAGTGAAACTCATCCGCATTGGAGGCAAGAGATGCAGAGAGCTCAAAGAATGAGAGTATCAAGTGGTGAAAGATGGATCAAAGGGGATAAGAGTGAGTTGAATGAACTAAAAGAAAATCAAAGAAGCCAAGTTAGAGTAAAAGAGAAAAATAACAGCCCATAGGCACGTGTCTGAGAGTCCAAACAGAAAAAATGAAAAGGAAAAGAAAGTTAGACCATAAATCTAACAGCAACATAGAGAGACATCAGAAGAAATTCAGAAAAAGATGATAAACATAATAAAAACAAAGTGAAGAAAAGGGCCGAGTCTAAGAGTAGGAGAAAGAGCAAAGAGAAATCAAAGAGTAAGGAAAGAGATTCAAAACATAATAGAAATGAAGAAAAGAGGATGAGGTCAAGGAGTAAAGAAAGGGATCATGAGAATGTTAAAGAAAAAGAAAAGCAGTCTGATTCTAAAGGAAAAGATCAGGAAAGGAGTAGAAGTAAAGAGAAGTCTAAACAGTTAGAATCAAAAAGTAATGAGCATGATCATAATAAAAGTAAGGAAAAGGATAGACGTGCACAGTCTAGGAGTAGGGACCGTGATATAACTAAAGGTAAACACAGTTACAATAGTAGAACAAGGGAACGAAGCAGAAGTAGGGACAGGAGCAGAAGAGTGCGATCTAGAAGCCATGACAGAGATCGCAGCAGAAGCAAGGAGTACCATAGATACAGAGAACAGGAGTACAGGAGAAGAGGAAGGTCACGAAGCCGAGAGAGAAGAGCAACACCAGGAAGATCGAGAAGTAAAGATAGGAGGAGAAGGAGGAGAGATTCACGGAGTTCAGAAAGAGAAGAAAGTCAAAGCAGAAACAAAGAAAAATATAGAAACCAAGAAAGTAAGAGTTCACACAGAAAAGAAAATTCTGAGGGTGAGAAAAGAATATACTCTAAAAGTCGTGATCATAATAGCTCAAATAATAACAGGGAAAAAAAGGTTGATAGAGATCAAAGTTCATTCTCGAAAATAAAACAAAGTAGTCAGGACAATGAATTAAAGACCTCCACGTTGAAAAATAAGGAGGATGAGAAGACGAGATCCTCAGTGGAAAAAGAAAACCAAAAATCAAAGGGTCAAGAAAACGACCATGTACATGATAAAAATAAAAAATTTGATCATGAATCAAGCCCTGGAACAGATGAAGACAAAAGTGGATAAGTGAGTTGTATAAACTTATTTTCATTCTTTCTCAAATGTTGTGCTAGATTACAAATTCAACATATTACAGGTATTCCCTATAACCCTCAAGGCCAAGGAATTGTCGAAAGAGCCCACTTATCTCTAAAAACTTGCCTTGAAAAAATAAAAAAGGGGAATGGTACCCCACAAGAGGCTCCCCCAGGAATTTACTAAGTCATGCCCTTTTCATCCTTAATTACTTAAATCTTGATGTCAACGGCAAATCAGCAGCTGACCGTTTTTGGCATTCTGAGTCCCAATCACAATTTGCCATAGTCAAATGGAAGGACCCCCTAGATAACTCCTGGAATGACCCAGATCCAGTTTTGATCTGGGGTAGAGGTTCAGTCTGTGTTTTTTCTCGCACTCATAACTTGGCCAGATGGCTGCCAGAACGGCTGGTTAAACAAGTTGATCATAACCTCTCAGCCAGGGATTCAGTAGATCCCTGAGCATGTCTTTTTCTTTTCTTTTCCACAAGGGTTATGGCAACCAGCATTTTCTTCCTGATTGTTGGTTTGTCTGGTCAACTGCCCAAGGTCCAATCTGGCTTTGGATATCCTGGACTCACTCACCAATTGGTGAACAAACAGTATGGAAAACCATGTGATTGCAAGGGTGGGACCGTTTCTAGTCCTCCTACATAATACATATCTGTTGTAGATTGTGACACCCATTCAGCTTATTTGTCCTCATCATCTCCCACTTATAGTTGTGCTGAAAAACCTAAGTTCATAGCCAACAGTGGTGGGAGCCTTAAGCCATGTCCTTGCAGCACGTTTGCTGAATCTATGCATAGCACTTGTTATTCTTCATACCAATTGTGCCCTTCTGGAAACCAAACATACTTCACAGCCACCCTGATTAAAAATTATGTGGGGACTTTTGGAGGGGATCTTGCATGTCCTCCTTCTGCTTTCAGGCTTGCCTCGAATAAGTATGCCCAAGCCTCTTGTGCAGGTTCAGTAGGTCAACCTGTTTGTTGGTCTGCCACTCCCCTCATTCACATATCTGATGGAGGAAGCCCTCAAGACCAAACTAGAATTCTAAAAGTGGAAACAAAAATTCAAGAAATGCATGACATTTTGTTTCCTCAACTTACCTATCACCCCCTGGCCCTGCCCAAGAACAGGGGTGATTTAGAGCTTGATCCTCAGACCTCCAACCTTCTTTATGCAACTCATAAGTTGCTTAATGCCACCAATCCTGATCTTGCTCAAAATTGTTGGCTCTGTCTGATAGTAGGACTGCCTGTCCCTGTTGCTTTTCCTGCTTTGTCATTTAATTATTCTGTTGGTCATCAGTGTTCATTAACTTTCCCTTTGCAGGTACAACCTTTACAGTTTTATAATGCTACTTGTTTCATTTCCCCTTCAGTTAATAATAGTTTTGAGGTTGATGTTGGGTTTGCTACATTTGCACATTGTCAGTTGTTTATCAACATTTCTACTTCCTTATGTTCCCATAACAGTTCGGTTTTTGTCTGTGGTAGCAATAAGGCGTATACCCAAATACCCACTAACTGAGCAGGGTTATGTGTTTTGGCTCTCCTTCTGCCCAATGTAGATATTATATCTGGGAGCGAGCCCATCCCTGTCCCTACTTTTGAGCATATAGCTGGAAGATCTAAAAGGGCTGTACAGCTTATTCCTTTACTTGCTGGTTTGGGAATTTCTGCAGCAGTTGCTACTGGAACTGCCGGTCTCACCCATTCTCTATCTCAATATACAAAATTGTCTACCCAGCTGATTTCAGATGTACAAGCTCTTTCCCAAACTATACAGGACCTCCAAGACCAATTAGATTCCCTGGCAGAAGTAGTCTTACAAAACAGAAGAGGTCTCGATTTACTAACTGCAGAACAAGGAGGTGTTTGTTTAGCCCTATAGGAAAGATGCTGCTTCTATGCCAACAAATCCAGGATAGTTCGAGACCGAATCAAACAACTACAAGACAACTTAGAAAAGAGAAGAAAACAACTGGCAGAAAACCCCCTTTGGACCGGACTTAATGGATTCCTGCCTTATCTCTGACCCTTTTTAAGGCTACTTGTGGGCTTGCTTCTTTTGCTTTCTTTGGGGCCCTTTTAACTTGAAAAAGTCACAGCTTTTGTTAAACAACAAATTGAGGCTATTCAGGCAAGGCCTATACAGGTCCATTATCAACACCTTGAGATGCAAGAACAAAGTGGTGCCTATATACCACTACATTCACCTTAACAAATGCTGCCTCTGTGAGCTGAACTGGATATCCAAAGACGGGTAAGAGGGTAAGTCCCCTGCACCACCCTAAACAAAAGGCTGCCATTAATGGCAGCCCATTTCTATGACGGGTACCGTGCTCAGGATGGGTTACCCCAACCTAAGACAGGCACAGTTCCTGAGAGGTTCTCTTGGCTTAAAAAAATAAAAAAGGGGGACCTGTCCAGGGCCAAAGAGCCCAGTTATAGCCTGCCCAGGGTCATGAAGCCCTGCCAATAGCCCTCTGGCACTAAAGATATAAATGCTGTGACCTTTCCACCCTTTTCTCCTTCTTACTGCTTGCACAGCCCTAGGTGTAGATCACTGCTGCTTTGCTTTAGATAGCTGAGAAATGTTCCATTTCCTGGAACGATTTGCCCTGTGCTTTTTCCCAGAAAACATCTGCATACTTCCTTATCTGCTGATTCCCTCCTGCTGGCTATATAAGCTGTGACCTTCTGGCTAATAAACGAGACTTGATCAGAATACTGTCTTGTCTCCATTTCTCGTGTCTCTTGTCCCATCCAATTCCCACTCCCCCCTCCAGGGTCTGCATCGAATATCCCGCAGGTTGGGACAGAAAGAGATGTGTCATACCAAAACCTCTGTGATACTACCAAAACAGTACTAAGAGGGAAGTTTATTGCAATAAATGCTTACATCAAAAGAATAGAAATATCTCAAATAAACAACCCAATGCTAAACATCTAAGAACTAGAACAAAAAGAACAATCCAAATCCCAAAATTAGTAGATGGGAAGAAATACTTAGAACAGAATTAAATGAAATAGCAACCCCAAAAAATGATACAAAAGACCAATGAAACAAAAAAGCTGGGTTTTTTCAGAAGAGTAACAAAATAGACAAACCACTAGCTAGGTTAACAAAAAAAAAAAAAAAAAAGAAGAAGAAGAAGAAGAAGAGAGAAGTCCCAAATAACAAAAACCAGAAATGAAAAAGGAGACATTACACCAACATCACAGAAATATAAAGAATTATTAGAGACTATTATAAACCACTATACACCAACAAATTTGAAAACCTGTAGGAAATGGATAAATATTTGGACATGTGCAAAATACCAAGACTGAACCAAAGAGAAAGAAAAAAACCGGAGCAGACCAAAAACAAGCAATGAGATTGAAGCAGTCATCAGCAGTATCCTAACAAACAAAAGCCCAGAACTGATGGGTTTACTGCTGAACTCTATCAGACCTTTAAAGAGGAACTAATACCGATTCTCTTCAAAGTATTCCAAAAAATTAAAGCAGGGCCATTCTCCCAACCCAGCATCACCCTGATACCAAAACCACACAAAAATACAATGAAAATGGAAAACTACAGGCCAATATCTCTGACGAACATAGCTGTAAAAATCCCCAACAAAATATTAGCAATCAGATTACAGCAACACATCAAAAAGATTATACACCATGATCAAGTGGGATTCAACCAAGGGATGCAAGGATGGCTCGACATATGAAAGTCAATAAATGTGATGCACCACATCAACAAAATCAAGGACAAACACCATATGATTATATCAATAGATCCAGAAAAAGCTTTTGAGAAAATACAACATCCTTTTACGATAAAGACTCTCAACAAATTAGGTATAGAAGGAAAGAATCTCAACATAATAAAAGCTGTATATGACAAAAACACTGCCGATATCATCCTGGATGGGTGAATATTAAGAACAGGAGCAAGACAAGGATGCCAGCTCTCACCACTCCTATTTAACATGGTATCAGAAGTATTAGCTAGAGCAGTCAGACAAGAGAAAGATAAAAAGAGCATCCAGATTGGAAAAGACTAAGCCAAACTGTTCCTGTTAGCAGATGACAGGATGTAGAAAAATCTAGACTCTACCAAAAAATTCTTAGAATTAATAAACAATATCAATAAAGTTGCAGAATACATAATTAGCATGGAAAAATCAGTACCTTTTTTATACTCCAATAATGAGCTAGCAGAAAATGAAATCAAGAAAGCAAGCCCATTTATGCATTTATAATAGTCACCAAAAAAGTAAAATGAAATACCTAGGAATCAATTTAATCAAGGAGGTGAAACATCTATATAATGAGAACTATAAATCACTGCTGAAAGATGGAAAGATATTTCTTGCTCTTGGATTGAAAAAATTAACATTGTAAAAATATTCATACTAACCAAAGCGATCTACAGATTTAATGCAATCTCCATCAAAATACCAATGACATTCTTCATAGAAATAGAAAGAATAATCCTAACATTGATATGGAACAACAAAAAATCCTGACTACCCAAAGCAATCATGAGCAAAATAAATAAATCCAGAGACATTACACTACCTGGCTTCAAATTATACTACGAAGCTGTAGTAATCTAAACAGTGTGGTACTGGCCTAGAAACAGACACATGCACCAATGGAACAGAATAGAGAATCCAGAAATCAACCCACATACTTAACAGTCAATTGATATTTGATAAGGGCAACATGAGCATACATTGGGGGAAAGGACTGTCTCCTCAATAAGTGGTGCTGGGAAAACTGGACATCTATATGCACAGAAAGAAACTAGAACTATACCTCTCACCATATATCAAAATCAACTCAAAATGGATTAAAAACTTATATATAACACCCAAAACTATAAAACAACTAAAAGAAAACAAAGGAGAAATATTTCAAGAAGTAGAACTGGGAAAAGACTTTAGGAACAAGAGCACAGACAACAAAAGAAAAGATAAACAAATGGGATTATATCAAACTAAAAAGCTTCCACACAGCAAAAAAATCAGTTAACAGAGTGGAAAGACAACCTGCAGAATGGGAGAAAGTATTTGCCAACTATTTATTCAACATAGGATTAATATCCAGAATATACAAGGAACTCAAACAACTTAACAGTGAAAAAACAAGAAACCCAATTTAAGAATGGGCAAAGGTTCTGAACAGACATTTTCCAAAGGAAGATGTATAAATGGCCAATAGACACATGAAAAAATGCTCAACATCACCAAGCATCAGGGAAATGCAAATCAAAACCACATTGAGATATCATCTCAACCCAGTTAGACTGGTCATTATCAAAAAGACAGAGAATAACAAATGCTGGTGAGGATGTGGAGAAAGGGGAATCCTCCTACACTGCTGATGGAATTGTAAATTAGTGAAGCCATTATGGAAAACAGTATGGAGGTTCCTTATACAACTACAGATAGGATTGCCATAGGTCCAGCAATCCTGCTGCTGGGTATATATCCAAAGGAAAAGAAATCATCATGGCGAAGGGATACCTGCACTCCTGTGTTCATTGCAGCCCTATTTACAATAGCTAAGACTTGGAACCAACCTAAATGTCCATCAATGGATGACTAGATAAGGAAAATTTGGTATATATATATACACAATGGAATACTACCCAGCCATGAAAAAAGAATGAAATTCTGCCATTCACAGCAACATGTATGAGCCTGGAGAAAATTATGTTAAGTGAGCCCAGGCACAGAAAGAGAAATACCACCTGTCCTCACTTGTAAGTAGGAGTTGAATTCACAAATAAACAAATAAGCTGGCGGGGGGGACGAGAAAAGAAAGAACAATCACAATAATTTGTTGAACTTTTAAAAGGAGAGAACAGAATTGTGGTGACTAGAAGTGGCAAGGAGTTGGAGGAGAGGGAGAGGGAAATGGGTTAATGAGAAATTGGTTACCAGACACAAAGAATGATTATGTATTGTAATGATAAATAAGCTAACTATCTTGATTTGACTATCACACATTGTGCACAACTATTGATATTCAACTTTGTGCCTCACAAATATGTATAATCAATTATGCTTCAATAAAAAATAAATTAGGGGAAAAAATCAAACACATGGTGTCCTGATAGGAGCAAGAGAAGAGAAGCAGATCACATATAACAGTTTCAGTATGGCTAGCTGTGGATTTCTCGGCAGAAAATTTACGAGCTAGGAGAGACTGAAATGATATAATCACAGTGCTGATTGAAAAAACTGTCAACCAAGAAAACAGCACTTGGCAAAGCAGTCCTTCAGAAATAAAGGAGAGATAAAGACTTTCCCAGACAAACAAAAGCTAAGGAAATTTGAAACCACCAAACCCGTCTTACAAGAAATAATAAAAGGAGTTGAAGTTGAAGGCTAATGATGCTAATTAGTAACATAAAAACATATGAAAGTATAAAAGTCACTGGTAAAAGTAAAATCACAGTCAAATTCAGAATACTCTAATACTGTAATGCTGGTGCATAGATCACTTATATCTTTATATAAAGATTAAAAGACAAAACTGTTAAAAATAATAATAGCTATGGTGATTTGTTGAGATACACAAGATAAAAAGACATAAATTGTGACATCAACAGCTTAACATGCGGGGGTGTGCTGTGGAATAAAAGTAGTGTTTTTTATGCAATTAAAGTTAAGTTGTTATCAGATTAAAATAGCCTGTTATAACTATAAGATATTTTATGTAAGTCTCATGGTGACCACAAAATAAAAACTTACAATAGATACACACACACAAAAATGTAAGAAATTAAAGCATACCACTAGAGAAGATAATCTCATCACTAAGGAAGACAACAAGAAAGGAAAAATGGAACAGAGAATCTACAAATCAACCAGATAACAATAAACAGACAAAAATCACACTAACAAGTTCTTACATGTTAATAATTATTTGATTCTAAATTGATGAAATTCTCCAGTCTAGAGACACAGAATGGATGAATGGATATGCTGTCTATAGGAGACTCACTTCACCTGTAAGGACAGACATAGACTGAAAGTGAAGGAACAGAAAAAGACATTCCATGCAAATTGAAATCAAAAGAGAATAGGGGTAGCTATACTCATGTCAAGTAAAATAGACCTTCAGTCAAAAACTGTAAAATAAGATTAAAACATCACTATGTAATGATAAAAGGGTCAATTCATCAATAGGATATAACAATTCTAAGTATATATGCACACAGTATTGGAGCACCTAAGTATATAAAGCAAATATTAATAAATATGAATGAAGAGATAGACTGTGACACAATAATAGTAGGGAACTTTATTGCCCCATGTTCAGCAATAGACAGATCATTCAATCAGAAAATTAGTAAGAAAACATCAGACTTAAACTACATGTTAGACCAAATGGACCTAACAGATGTATAAAGAGCATTCCATCCAACCGCAGTAGAATGCACACTCTTCTCAAGTGCACATGGAACATTCTCCAGGATAGATCATATGTTATGCCTCAAAACAAGTCAGAACAAGTTTAAGAACTGTGAAATCATATAACATATCTTTTCCAACAACAATGACATGAAACTAAAAATTGATAATAGGAATTTACAAAAAATTAAAAATATATGGAAATTTTAAAATATGGTTCTTAGCAACTACTGGGTCAAAGAAAAAGTTTAAAGGGATATTTAAAATATTTTGAGACAGACAAAAATAGACACACAACATACCAATGCTATCAGATGTAGCAAAAGCAGTTCTTAGAAGGGAGTATATAGCAATAAATACCTACATCTGAAAAGAAAAAAAAGATCTCAAATAAACAACCTAATGCTACACCACAGAACACTAACATAAGAAAAGCAAACTAAGTCCCAAATTACTAGAAGAAAGGAAATAATGATGATCAGGGCAGAAATAAATGAAGTAAAGACTATAAAAACAATAGAAAAGACCAACAAAACTAAGAGTTGGTTTTTTGAAAAGATAAACAAAATAGACAAACTTTTTACTAGATTATGAAAAAGAGAAGTCTCAAATAAATAAAATCAGACATAAGTGATAGCACAGAAATTCAAAGAATCATGAGACTATTATGAGCAATTATATGCCAACAAATTGGATAACCTAAAAGAAATGGATAAATTCCTAGACACATACAATCTACCAAGGAGAATCATGAAGGAATAGAAAATATGAACAGACCAATACCAAGTAAGGATATTGAATCAGTGCTAAAAAGTTTCCCATCAAAGAAAAGCCCAGGACCTGATGGCTTCACTGCTAAATTCTATCAAACATTTGTAAAAGAACTAACATCAATTCATCTCAAATTCTTTCAAAAAATTGAAGAAGAGGGAGTACTTCCAACCTAATTTTACAGGACTAGCATTACCTTGATATCATAACCAGACAAGGACAATACAAGTAATGAAAACTACAGGCCAATATACCTGATGAATATAGATGAAAAAATCCTCAACATACTAGCAAATTGAATTAACCAGCACATTAAAAGAATCATTCACCACAATCACATAGGATTTATCTCAGGGATGCAAGAATGGTTCAACATACACACATCTATAAATGTTACACACCACATTAACAGAATGAAGGACAAAAACCATATGGTCATCTCAATACTGATACAAAAAAGCATTTGACAAAATTCAACATCTTTTTATAATAAAAGCTCTCAAAAAATTAGGCATAGAAGGAGTGTAAGTAAGGGTCACATATGACAAACCCACAGCTAACATCAGTCAATGGTGAAAAGTTGAAAGCTTTTCCTTTAAGATGAAGGACAAGACAAGGATGCCCACCCTCACCATTTCTATTCGGCATAGTACTAAAGGTCCTAGCCAGAGCAATTAGGCAAAAGAAAGAAATAACAGAAATCCAAATTGGAAAAGAAGAAGTTAAATTGTCCCAGTTTCCAGATTAGAAGACCATTACATAGAAAACCCTAAAGACTGCACCAAAAAATGGAATGAACAAATTCACCAAAGTTGTAGGATACAAAGTCAACCTACAAAATCAGTAGCATTTCTATACACTAACAATAAACTATCTGAAAAAAAAACCAAGAAAACAATTTAATTTACAATAGCTATAAAAAAAATAAAATAGTTAGGAGTAAATTTAACTAAAAAGCTGAAAGTCTAACACACTGAGAACTATAAAATGTTGATGAAGGAAACTAAAGAAGATGCAAATAAATGCCATGGTCATAAATTAGAAGAATTAATATTGTTAAAATGCCCACACTGATCTACATATTCAATGCAATCTCTATCAAAATTTCAATGACATTTTTTACACTAATAGAAAAAACATTGTAAAATTTTTATGGAACCACAAAAGACCCCAAATATCCAAAGCAATCTTGAGCAAAAAGAACAGAACTGGAGGCACCACTCTACCTTACTTCAATGTATACTACAAAGCTATAGTAATCAACCCAGCACAGTACTGACATAAAAACAGACACATAGACCAATATAACAGAATAGGGAGCCCAGAAATAAATCCATGCAATTATAATAAATTCATTTTTGACAAAGGTGCCAGAACACACAATGGGAAAAGGAAAATCTCTACAATAAATGGTGTTGGGAAACCTAGACATCAACCTGCAGAAAAATGAAATTAGACCCTTATTTCACACCATAAACAAAAGTCAAATCAGAGGTCATGCTAAAAAGGGTACAAAGTCAGACAAGAGGAGAAAGGTGCTTTTTTTAAAATTTGAGATCTATTGCATAGTGGCAAATACAATTAATAATAGTGTACTGTGCATTTCAAAATTGCTAAAGGAGGACATTGAATGTCCTCACCACAGAAGATAATAAATATTTGCTCTGGATTGGATGTCCCCCCAAAGTTCATTGAGACTTAATCCCTACTGTGACAGTGTTAAAAGAGTGAGAAATACTATTATGGTAATTAAAAGGTGGGGTCTTGAAGAGGTGAATAGGTTGTGAGGACCATGTTCTAGTGAATGGATTAGTGCATTGATGGTTTAATGGTGGTCATGGGTGTAGTTCTGATTGCTTTAAAAGAACAGTAAGTGAGGAGGTTAGCCTCTCTCTTTGTTTCTGCCATTTCATCATGTGATACCTGTGTCGCTGGAGTCACCACCAAAGAAGACCCTCAGCAGAGATGTTCCCTGGACTTTGGACTTCCCAGCCTTCAAAACTGTAAGCATAAATATCATTTCCTTACAAATTACCCAGTTTGGGGTATTTCTGTGATAAGCAACAGAAATGGATTAATACAATATGTGATATGATGAATATGTTAATTAACTTGATTTAATTATTCCACATTGTGTTCATAAATCATAACATAGCTTTGTACTTCATAAATATATACAATTATGAATTGTCAATTTACAATAAATTTTTTTTATTGTTTACCTTTTTTTTTCATTAAATTTTTATTTTGTCAATATACAATGTATATGATTATTATGGCC
>NW_007727405.1:170511-171301 GCF_000696425.1 Galeopterus variegatus
ACTTTCTTGGTTTTTTGCATTTCTGGTATCTTTTTTTAGATGTTTACTCATTTTGGCAGGGGGGGTTTAATGTGCACAGGATTGACCCTCTGGCTAACTAAGGTATGGCTGTGTTTGTCAATTTGGTTTGCCTACTCTGTGACTGCTCAGATGGCCCTTAGTGTTTAATATGTGTGTTTGCCTCGGGTCTTGGGCCTTACCAAGAAGTTTCTTGTCTGGTCAGCTCTGGGAGTTCTCCCTGATCCTTGAGTTCTGGCCCTGGCAGCTGGATCCTGTCCTGCCAGCCCAACAGGGTGTGTGAGATCTGTAAGTCTCTGCTTCACTATCCGGGCGTTTCCCCTCTCTGTGTGCACACGATGGGGCCTCCCGGAGGATGCGTCTTTTTTTCCGCGACTCCTCCTCCTTTGCCGGACCCCTCCCCTCTCTGTGCGCTCAGTACAGGGCTGGGGCGTGTCTTCTGCAATCCTCCTTTCTCAGCCCCGCCCGGCCCAGAAGGGGTCTCAGGCCTCCGCCACAGACACTGTGGGTGTTCCTGCGGCCCTGGTCAAGGTCCTCTCTGGGCCTCCCACCTTCCCCCGGGTATTGCGGCCCCCTGTGTGGTTGAGTTATCTCCCACACCAGGGCCTGAGCCCCCCGGGGGAGGATCCCACAGCACACAGTTCCTCTTTGAAGCCCCCCGGCGTGAGCCGGCTTGGCGCCCTCAGGCCAGCTCTCCGGCAGGATCAAGAGGGCTCGGGGGCACCCCAGTCACCCCTCTCCCAACCAGAAATCAGTCTGGGATTTTTCCGAA
>NW_007727405.1:172163-240428 GCF_000696425.1 Galeopterus variegatus
CGAAGATGGCTGGTCTGCCAGATCTGAGCCAGCCGGCTCTGCCCCCACCGGAGAAAATGGAGGCAGCGGTGGTGCCGGCGCCTATCCTGGTGTGGTAAGCGGGGGCCGGGTGGGCCTTTGCCCCCCAAGCGGGGCTGGGCTGGGGGTCACTCACAAAGCTCCCAGAGCTGGGCTGGTCCCACGTCTTCCTCTCCATCTCTGCGTCGCCGCTGCCATTTTTCCTGGCCTTTGTTGCCTTGGGCTGCTCGGTCTCCCGGCGCGGTTGCGGCACTCTCAGGAATCTTCTTTTGCATCGGCCCTAAAACCTCGAGACTGTAGTTGCTTTTTTTCGTTGTAGATTAGTTGATCAGTGATTTATTTGTTTTTTGTTGCTCTTGGAAATGCAAATAGTACTCTGGCAGCACAGCGCACACTTCACAGGCTCGCTCTGTCCTCTGGCACACTCACTCCAGACCCGTCGCCATCTTGCTCCCTCCTACAATAAAATTTTGAAAAATCAACTCAGATTAAAAATTAAACATAAGACCTAAAACTATAAAAGTACTAGAAGAAAACACAAGGGAAAAGCTCTCTGACATCGATCTGGGCAATGATCTTTTGGATATGACCCAAAAAGCACAGGCAATGAAAGTGAAAATAGAGAAATGTAATTACATCAAAATTAAAAGCTTCTGCACAGTAAAGGAAACAAACAATGGAGTGAAGAGACAAACTACGGAATGGGAGAAAATACTTGCAAACCATACATCTGATAAGGGCTGATATCCAAAATATGTAAGAAACCCAAATAACTCAATAGCAAGAAAGCAATAACCTGGTTAAAAAATGGGCAAAAAATATAAATAGACATTTCTCAAAAGAAGACTTATAAATGGCCAATAGGTATATGATATATGCATGCTCAACATCACTAATTATCAGGGAAATGCAAATTAAAACCACAATGTTGGTCAAAGCATACAAAATTTCAGTTAGGAGAAATAAGTTCAAGAGATCTGTTGTGCAATGTGATGACTATAGGTAATATAGGTTCTAAAGATCACTGAGAGTAGATTTTAAATGCTCTCACCACAACAAATAAGTATGTGAGGCAATTCATGTTAATTAGCTCAATTTAGCCATTCCACAATGTATGCATATATCAAAGCATCATGTTGTACACAATACATATATATAATTTTTATTTGTCAATTTAAAATAATTAATTACAAATTTTACATACAAGTTTTCTCTAACTCAAATTTTTATGTTTTTCCAGTTCTGATGAGTAGATTTAAATATAACATGATAATGCTTGCTTTTCTGCCAGGCATAAAACATTCAAGAGTATAAAACATTTTCCCTATAAGGGGAAAAAGAGTGCAAGCTTTAAAAAGTATAAGCTTAAAAAAAGATTGCTTTAAAGAACTTTATAGTTATGGAAATCCAAATAAAGACTCTGGCTAAAGATCCAGAATGAGAATAAGCATTTGTCTCCATAGATTCTAATGAATTAAAGGAATAGAGGTAATCATCAGGAATATAGTTGTGGGGTGTCACTAGTTGGCCAAGAAGTCAACCAATTTCTGGAAAATGGAAAGCATATTGGAGCATTCTCTTAATTAAAAACAGGCTAGAGAGAATACACTATGTAGGAACCACAGGACGAGAGTTGCCCAATCTGTCCATGGAAACCCGAAGGGCAGCAAGTATAATGGAGGATAGGAACTTGATATGGGTCTGAAAACAGTGAATTAGCTGAAGATCTGTGTACACAAGTGGGACAGATGTCACCCCATTCTCCCCATCACAACTCAGAACACAGGCATCAGTTATTTACTCTAGCCTCATCTCAATCCTCAATAGCTCCTCTCTAAAGAAAGTATAAGTAAAATTAGTGTAGATGTTAAATCCCAGAATAATCTCCATTTTCTGAGAGTCTGTAGCCTGACCTCCAGTTCCCCACTTGCTTATTCTGTCTGTCTAGTGTCAATATGGAAATAGAAACCACTCTGGATTTTTTTGAGCAAAACAAGATTAAATAAAGTGAATTAGGTGGTTATAAAATCAATGGATGTGGGCTGCAGGATCTACGTTCAACTTGCAGACTCCCAAAAGAACTGATCCACAAAATAGTTGCCAGTTCTGAAAGAAGCAGAACTATGGAAACTACTGAGCTCATGAACTTCAAAACAGAAACCAGGGATTGGTAAAAGGCTGCTGCCTACATCTTGACAACAAGAAAGCTGGAGATTGGAGACTAGAACATTCTTGCACAGAGATATCTACAACATCTATTGCCAGTGGAAAAGAGCCAAAAGACAGCAGGAAGATGGTCTTTTTCAGTCTTCTGCCTTACAAATCTCATATAGTTGCACCTAATGAATAGAATTTACTTCACTCCCATGATCTTGGCTGCTGAGAAGTCTAGGGAATATATAGTTTCTAGATTTTCAGCCAGTGCAAAAATAAGGTTCACCAAAAGGAGGTGAATGATAATGCTGAAAGGAACTAGACTATATCATCCCAACTTTCTCCTCAAGGAAAATCCTCATGCATTAGCACTCTGTGCCTCATCCCCAGAGAGTGCCCAGTCAGAATACCAATTAATGCAGAGACCTGCAAGGAAAACTCACCTATTTACGTAATAGCAAAGAAACACCAAAACCACTGACTCATCCCGTCACCTAATTGTCTCTAAGGACAACCATGGCTTATTAGGCATAAGAAGAAAACCAACATCGTGAAAGAGAATAATGACCAAAATTCCTAAAAAAAAAAAAAAGGAAATTTAACATCAGAGAAATTCATATTAGAATAAGACAAATCATTCTGGAAGCAGAAGAGAAATAACATGATTAGAGAGAAATAAAGTTAGAATTCTCAAGAAAAGTGTCAACTAGAGAATCTGAAAGCATCCTAAGAGGTTTATATTAAGGTTGCTAAAACGAAAAAGCAACAAAATATTTTAAAGTGTAGAAAAAAAATATGGGCAGAAAATATGAATGAAGAAAAGGCAGATAAAAGACCAATCTAGAAGATACAGTCTTCAAATACATGAGTTCCAGAAAAAGAGAAATCACTCAAACGCAGCAGACCCTGAGTACACCGGGCCAGACTGGAGAAAGAGGATGGAGGATTTCCAGAGGAGAAACTTCTGGGAACAAGGCAACTCCACACACTAGTGATATGATGATATGAAGGGTGTAAAGATGCCAGAAACATATCTCCTAGGAACAACCCAGACATGGTGACATTGTTTCTATAAGAGAGAAATCTAATAGCAATTAATTATTTGACAATGAACATATCAATAGAAGTGCTGCTCACTGCTTCTTCATTTTATAGCCAACATGAAATCATTTAGTTTTTAAATGTTGACTCAAATGCATAAAATATTACTAAGGCCATACAAAGCAGAACTACATAGTGAGTCCATGCCCCAGCTGGCAGCTTAGCAGAAGCCATTTAGCTGACAGAACCTCCAATATGGTGGTTTTAAACCAGTGTTTTCAAACATTTTATTTATTTGAGCAGTTTGTAGCCATTATCACATTTAATCCTGAGAGTCAGTCAGGGAAGGGAAAGCATAGACAACATGGTTATGGTTGCAGAAAAAAACATAAATGTCAACAAATTTAACAATATAAAAGTAAAGCTATAGAAGAGAGACAGTGAGAAGCAGAAGGTGGGGAACGGTGAAGGAAAAGATAAGGAGATGAGAGTCTTTGTCTCATGAGTGGAAGCCAAGAGATGCTGTTAGTAGTTGAAAGAACATGCAATTAAAAAAAATAAGTGTAAATATAGCATTAGAATTTCAGAAAAGATGAAACTAAAATAATAATTAAACTATAAGTATTTGAGATCAGGAGGCTAAAACGTGAGCCAAATCCTTTTTTAAAAGGAGTCAATAAGTATTTATTAAATTTACTTCTGGTATTCCAGGCAGTACTGAGGTGCTGAGGATACAATAATGCACATCGAAGAGGAAGGGGAAACTGATGCCCTAAATGAGTCTCATAGTTGTTCATCCTTTCTCTTCTGCCTAGAATATTGTGTCATTTTTATTTTCTGGCAAACTTCTGTTTCTCCAGCTCAAAGCCATTCTTGGAAGCATGGAATCTGACCATGACTGAGAAACAGAGGTAAAGATATATAATTTAGAGCTTTAGGGGTAATCACTGGAAAATACCAAAACAGAAACCAAAGGATGAGGTTGGCTGTGGGTACTGGTGATAGAGGAAGACTGTTCCTTTTCCTATAATGCTCTTTGTGCTACCTGACAGGCCACTATGGTGGAAACTGGTGTGTGGCTCCTTCAGGGCAGGCGTTTTGCCCTGGCTGCTAGGAGTGCTGTGGACAGCATGACTTTGGCAGTCAGCCCTTTCACCTTAGCTGCAGAAAGCCATTTCTCCCAAAGTAATGTGACTTTCCTGGTAACGTGCACATTTAATAACCAATTGATGCTGAAGTCGGGCTTGGCCATCTCAATCCAACTTGGGACAGAGAATTCTTAACAGCCATTCTAGCTCCTGAGCACCCCCTGGGGGCAGCTGACACTGTCATTGGGCCTGCATCATAGATTTATTTCTCCTTCCCATTTCTTTCTTTCATTCCCTTCCACAGGGGTTAATCCCATGGCTGCTCAGTAATAATCTATATACTGACCACTGTCTGAGCATTTGCTATCCGTGAAACCCATCCTGTGACAGACATTGCTTGCAGGTATTAATAAATGCAAGTCTAAGTGCTAGAAAAATGCCAGTGATTATTTAGTCATGGAATGCACAACACATGAATAAATAGCCAGTAAAACAGAATTCACATGGCAATAGAATTCCCTTTAACATTTTATCCATATAGGTTTCTATTTATTTTGTTCCACTTCATTCTCTTATTTTTGTATTTTTGCCAAGCATGGATTACTTTCTACTCAACATGTCGCACTAAACATAAAATTTAATGTTTCTTTTGCATATACAAAAAAATATTACTAGTTGATTAATGCTGTGTGATTCCTTTCTGATGTACGTACACTTTAATCTCATCAGTACATTCATCATGGCAAAATATTATTACTGACTGGTACAAAAAAAAAACCTTTGCTATTAATTTGTTTGTATGCATGTAGCTTTCTCACCAAATGATAGTGAGTTCTATTTACCTATCTTATTAAAAAGAAAATGATTTGTGGCATGCAGATATCACAATAAATAATTGTGATTTTATTCAGATAAATGACAGTAAAATGCCCTTATTTTTAATGTTGATAGTATGTCAACAGAGATAATTGCTTGATTTTATTATCTAGGTATCAGTTTATTAGCATTTATTTTTAGAAATGCTGTCAGTGTAAGAAATAATTTCTGTGACTATCTTCTTCCAAGCTCTTTCTTAAAATATTTAAAGTATATCCTTCCAAGGCAGGGATTCTAGCTCCATTATTTATCTATCCATCTATCTACTTATTTATTTATTTTGAGGTCTGATCTTATTTATTTGTTACTCTTTGAAAATCTTAATGTTGAACTGGACTTAGAAGCAGAAGCAGAAGTGCTCAGGCAGGACAACCTGCATCTCTTGGTGATCTGTTCCTGGCATTTTTCTTTGGCCTCCTTCATTCTCTTGGCCAAAAGTTTATCATATTCGGCAGCTTCTTATTTTTCTTAGTGTGCTGTTTCTTCAGAGAAACACACCAGCATTTGTGTTGCAGGACACATGTAGCAACAAGATGCTGAATCTTGGGTGCTTTGGTCCTAGGTTTCTTTTTATTGTTATTAATTTAGTTGACATGTAATTGTACATAATTATGGGATATAATCTGATATTTTATATGTTGTATAATGTAATATGTTGTATAATGATCAGGTAGTTAATATAATCATTACCTCATGCATTTATCATTTATTTGTGGAAAAAAAAATTAAATAGCCTCTCCTCTAGCTATTATGTAATATACAAAACTTTACTGTTAACCATAGTCACCCTACTGTGCAATAGAACACCAGAACTTATTGCTCCTATCTAACTATAATTTTGTAGCTGTTGGTTCCTGTTTTTCCTTCCCTCTTCCCCTCCCTGGTCTCTGGTAACCACTATTCTACTCTGTCTCTAAAATATCAACTTTTTTTTTATTTGTATTTCTGTGCCTGGCTGTATTGGGTCCTAGGTGTCTTACCTTTGTTTAAGGGCCTTTATAATATATTGACAGACATCATCTACTTTTTTAAAAAAATTGAAAAGTTTGCAGATTCTGCTAGCTCTTTTAGGCCCTAGGTGACGAGGCACTGTAGTATCAGTCAGTCCAGGAATATCCTTCTCTCCTTTTTTTTTCTTTTTTTAACAACAACCAAGTTGAGAATGCTCAGATTGGCATCCACAATGCAACCCCAAACAGATTTACACTTTCTTTCTCCAGTTCTCCTTGGCCTATAACAGGAACGCCCCTTGATCAGTAGCAGGCAAACATAGCAATATGAGTCAAGACATCCTTCTTCTTGGGGAAAACTTGTCATTCCCACCACTGATCCAGACTATATAACCCTTCCATCCTTCACCCAGAGCATCAGCAGCAACTTCTATGGCCATATGCTTCTCATAAAAAGTATGAATTTATCATACTTTTCAATGAGTTTCTGGCAGTCAGTGACTGGGAAGGAGATATTCAGCTTCATCTTGAAGCAGTTGATCGCCTCCACAGCAGGCACCACAAAAAATGGCTGACTTCATTATTTATGTATCTCTGATTTCCAAATATTTTGTATAAGGTAGATGGTCAATAAATTTTTATGGAATATATGAATGAATGAATGAATCTTTATCAATTAATATTATATACTGACCTCTCGCTATTTTCCCAATCATATTCTAAGTTCTGTGTATGTAAATCTCCTTGCAGTTCCTGGGCACTCCATGTCTCAGCTTTTCATTCACTAAATTCATAAATATTTATTAAATACATAAAATACCTACTTTGTATACCAGATACTGAAGTCACACTAATGCACATGGGTGGGACCAATGCTTGAAGCGCTTCTCATTGTTGTTCACCCTCTCCCTTCTGCCCAGGATGCTTTTATCATTTTGATTTTTTTTTGCAAATTTCTATTCCTCCAAAATAAAGCCATGTCTGAGAACATAGAGTCAGACCTCCAATGTTCAAATCCTGGCTCCTGACTTTGAGCAAGTTTCTCTGTGTCTTCAGTTTTCTCATATTTAAAATAGGATAATAGTGGTATCTACCTCATACAGTTATTTTGAGGATTAAGTGATACAAAGTAGGTAAACATTTCAGCTTAGTAGTGCCTGATTCATAATCATTCAATACATGTTAGCTATTATGACCAGTATTACTATTCCTTGCTCTTAGGAAAGCAGTTAAATCCTAACAACAAATTCCAATATATAACAGCTGCCACCAAAACAGAGTGACTTTAGAACATTAACAAAATGCTTTTACTCTCTATTTTCAATTAGAAAGTTTTAAAGTTCTGTTAAAAATAAAATATTATCCACATTGTTTCATATTGCAGAATTTCCTTCTTTTTTAAGGCTAAATAGTATCCCACTGTATGTATATACCACATTTTTTTTCATCCATTTATCTATTGATGAACATTTAGGTTGTTTCCTTGAAGACATTATGCTAAGTGAAATAAGCCGACCACAGAAAAACAAATACTACATGATTTCACTTTATGAGGTATCTCAAATACTTAAATTCGTAGAATCAACGAATGGAATGATGATTACCAAGAAGTGGGGGTGGTGAGGAGTTACTCATTAACAGGAGTAAAAGTTTAGATAAATAAGCTCTAGTGATCTGCTGTACAACATTGTACCTATAGTCAATAATGATGTACTATAGACTTAAAATTTTAAGAGGTTTTATTTTATGTTAAGTGTTCTTACCCCCCAAAAATATTGTCTAGTATGTACAGTAAAAAAAGGGCATTAACCGTCAATCTATTCTACCATACAACCTAGCAATCACTCTAAAGTTGTGAAAGAAATGGGAAGGATAGCAAATTTGGAAGGAAGCAAAGGAAGAAGACCCATGTTGTCTTAGGTTCTGGGAAGCAAATGTTACACAGCATATCCAAGTTGCTTTTTTTGGTTATTTCATCAATCCTGCAGGGCAAGAAAACTTCCATGATTGTCCTCATTAGAACTCTGAAGATTCAGACTTGGACACATTAAATTACTTTCACGTTTTCCTTTCATTATGGAGTAGAACCAGTACTAGAAACTAGATTACATGGGGTTTTGTAACTGTTCCTTCTACTATCCAAAGTTCTCACAAATGGATGGGGAATTTTAGTTCAAATCTTCAAAAAGTTATTTTTTCTCCCTAAATCAAACTTCATTAGGCTAGATGGTCATTGAGGTATCATTTATGTGAGTGTATGGATGGTGCAGCCTCTTCATCAAAGCAGCAGAGTTTCACAGGAGATGTGATGTGGGAAGATGTGTTGCCAGGAAGATGGTAGATTGCTACCCCTTCCAGACTCCTCTCACAACCTGATCAAGCACTCAGTTAACAGCATGTGCTAAGCACCAATCATGTCCTCAGGCAGTGAGTAATCTGAGATCCTAAACATGATCTCAAGTAATCTGTAACTGAATTGGATGTCAAGGCTCTACCTATGAAACAATAATGAATAATGGTTCTTAAGCTTTGGTGTCTTGGACTCAAGTATCATCTTGATAATATCTAATCCCCAGAGATGTGAGGATTAGCTGAGATAGCATATGAAAATCACTAGCTCATTGCCTAGTAAATAACAGGAGCTCAATAAATAGTAGCTATTGGCATGGGCAATAACAACAGCATCTGTAGTGATGGAGGACAGCTAGCTTTTGAATAATTTAAACCTTATGGGTTCAAATGGGAATGACATGTTCATGGGAAGATTAATCTGCATTAGTTTCTTGTTTATCTTCAGAGGTAGAGCCAGAATCAGGTTCTTTCCCACCCCTCACCTCCACCCCCTTTTTGTATTTGTTTGGTAGGGCTGCCAAAGCAAAATACCACAAACTGAGTGGTTTAAACAACATAAATTTATTTTCTCATAGTTCTGGAGGCTAGAAGTTTAGGATCCAAGGGTTAGCAGGTTTGGTTTCTTCTGAGACCCCTTTCACTGGCTTGCAAACGGCTGCCTTCTCCCTGTGTGTTCTTGGTCTTCTCTCTGTGAGTGCATGTGTCTCTTGTTTCTCTGTGTGTTCAAATTTTCTCTTCTGATGAGAACACTGGTCACTTTGGATTATGGTCCACCCCACAGACCTCATTTTAACTGAATCACCTCTTTAAATATCTTACCTCCAAATAATATGGTTACATTCTGACATTCTAGGGGTAAGAGATTTAACACACAAATTTGGGAGGTGGGTCACAATTCAGCCCATAAGATCTTTTTTGGAGACACAGACTCTCAGAGATGGATTAAGTACAACAACCTTCATCAATGCTTTGTCCAAGGGCACCAGTGGAAAAGAAAGGAAAGAATCTTAAGCCACAGTGAGGGAGTTAAGGGTATAGTCTCTGACCATTGCAGAATAATTTGGCAGACAACAGAACTGCAGAAGGGTAGATTGATCTGCAGGAGATTTCATCTGATTTTACAGGGGAAGGAAGGATGGATTTTCTCTCAGTGGGTCTCAGAAGGTATAAACTGCAGGACACAGAATGTGTGCATGTCCTAGTGTCAAGGTATCTGGAAAGGTGATCATTGGAACAAGCCAGTCTCCTTATGGGCCAGTTGTGTAGAGCATTTACTTTCCAGAGTGGCCAGGAAACAGAGGAGAGATGCCTAGTATTGTTTGTAGTATCCTTGCACTCAGAATCTAAAAATGCTCAGACAAAATAAATATGCCAATACTTTTAAAATAACACTTACATTCCTAAGAGTGAATATTTATGAAAGTGCCATATCAAGTGTCACTATCTAGTGTTATGTTCTGGAGCACCAGTAAAAGTGGGCTGCTCCACAGAAGCTGTAGTATGTAGTGGTCTTAACCACTACATACCCCTGGCTTTTAGTCAGAACTGACACTTACTAGCTTGGAGACTTTGGGCAAGTTTCCTGACCTCTGCACCTCAACACCCTCACATCTAAAGTGAGATGATACCGGTTCTTATATCATTGGGTAGTTCTGAGGATTACTTGAGTTAAGCTATGTAAAATGCAAATAATAAAAATAATATTGTATTACTACCAAGAAATCCAGAGTGAAGTATTCAACTTCATAGAGGGAAGCAAAGTTCCAAAATATTCTTTGTCAGATTTAGTAAATAAAACTACAAGATGTGTGGTTAATTTTATTATTTAGTAAAGAATAAATTTTTAAAATATGTCTTTCCCAAATATTACACGGACCTTTTACACTAAAAATTTATTTGTTGTATATCCAAAATTCATACTTATGCTAAAAAATTATTTGTTGTTTATCTTAAAATTCAAACTAACTGAACATCCTGTATTTTATTCAAACTAACTGAACATCCTGTATTTTATTTTGCAATCCTAAAAGAAATATTTTTAAGGATCTTGAGAAATAAAATGAGAAAGCATAATACCTTGAATGTCATAGGTGTTTAATAACATATCTTATAACTGACTGAATGAGTTTGTAAACTTGAGGGCTATAATGTAGTGAACTTTGGTTGAAATGGAAGCATTTATATTGGCCTGAGGCATTAGGAAAAATGGGTAGCTACCTAAGATTTGAGGAGAAAAGTGAATTACTAAGTTTCGTGAAAGTAGAACCTGACTTATAATCTCAATTCTATACCAGAATTTATAGCACTGAGATGGTATCCAATAAAAATTTGATGTATAAAAAAAAATAGTGAATGATTAAACAAATGAATAAACAAATAATAAATCAAATGGATAAAATATTTGAGAATGGTGAATTAGAAAGAATGAGGTAAAGGAAAGGGATCATAGATATAGAGAGATAAATTAGGAATGACTTGTGACAATCCAGTTGGAGGAAATGAAGAATAATCTAGAATAGATGGAGTTGAAATAGAGAGGAGAGAGAAGATTCTAAAAACATTTCAACACAAAAGTCACAGGATAAGCAGACTGTGCACAGACTTTGTTACCATCAACCAGCTGTGAACACTCCTCAGAAATGACTTGCTTCAGTTGCCTCAGACATTTTATGAAATATATTATAGGAGGAAAAACACTTCATGTGAATCCATCGAGGCTCTCCATTTCAAGAGTAGACTAATACAAAAAAAGGGAAGATGTCAAAGAAGAGAGAAAAGTTGTCGCCGTTGTTGTTTGATTTTTTTTTTTTTGTAACCACAAAAGAAGAGTATAATCATAATCTGAAGTAAATATTTATTAGGCAGTGAAGTGTCAACGTTGTCTCCAAGAAAATTTCTAAAAGAGTATATGGGCATTTGAGAGTCCCAATGTAAATAAATTTCATCTAAGATTGTTGTTCCAGTATCCTGATCTCTACACACACCAGAACAATTCCAAACACTCCCTCCTCTTGAATATAATACAAAATAAAATATAATTTAACCTACTCAAGCAAAGTGGCAAATACAAAAGATTCTCTCTTCTAACAGGTACACGTGCAGTGCTTATTTTTACTCTATCATCACAGCTGCTGATGCAGGAACCAACAAGGGAATAAAAAGAACTGAAAGAAAGAAAAGTCATAAGGTTTACTTATATAAATGAAGTATGTCTCTTATAAGCACAGAGAGCTGTCGAATTTTTCAAATTAGTCATAAATTATGTGTAACATTTATTTAAACTTCATTGCTGTGGAAAAATCAGCAGTAGGAATAATTTTTATAATTTCTATAAAAAATAAGCATTTTTTTCAAATTCTTTTTTTTAATTTTGGAAAAATAAACATAGCATAAAATTTACCATTTTAACCATTATTAAGTGTACAATTCAGTGGCGTTAAATACATTCACAATGTTGTGCAACCATCACCACCATCCATCTCCAGAACTTTTTCATCTTCAGCTCCTGGTAACTTCTATTCTACATTCTATCTTTATGAATTAGCCTATTCTAGGTACCTCATATAAGTGGAATTATACAAAAAATAAGCATTATTAACATGACTGAATATTTTTTAATTCATGGAGTAAGTGCAGTCACTTGTTTTTTAAAACTTTCGATGGTTTTGGCATATCACAAAACAATTTTATAGACTTTGTCCTATAATTTTCAAACTCAATTATTGCAAAAGAAATGTAATCATGCCTTTCTAATGCAATTAACTCTAGCTCGAATTTTTGAACTCTACTTGATCTCATTAGCACAATTTTTTTCTATAACCCAGCAGAGGACAAAAGCCTTTCCAAAAAATCTCCAAAACAGTCATAGGGTTGAACTTTGAAATTTTCTCTATGGAAATTCTAACAGGAAAACAGTTTGTCTAATACCACACATTTAATTGTATGATAATAAAAGTCCTGATGTTACAATCCCCAAAATGATCAGTCCTTACATTCACACCGTCCCACTTTCATACCCCTCACAGTTTTGCCAAAGAATTTTATTGTCTCATTGTTTCATAATTAGAAATCCAGTTTAAAATTTTTGAAGAGTCTATAATCCAGCACTTTAATAGTGTAATTGCAGGAAGGCTTGAACAGAATGAGAACAGAGAGCCAAATGCTGAAACCAGCAAGAGGGTGTCCATGACTAACTCTTCTCAAAAGTCAGGCCAAATTAGAAGTCTCTAGCAATGATATGAAAGTGGGAAGTTCCAGCTCAGCCTTTATTCTATGGTGAAATTATATTGGCTAATAATGTCAGCCAACTAACTTTAGCAATACTCAAAATGAACAGCTAAGAATCAAAATAATACTAAGTTTTTTCCCCAAAAATCTTACTCTTGTTATAATCTTACACTTAATTGGAACCCACCAAAATGTTTAGTCCCCCCCAAAATAATTGATAACGTTGTTACAAGTGATTCCAAAGGTAATATTAGCAATAAGCCAAACTTCATTTTTATTCATTCAATATTTATTGAACCATAATTCAATGTGCCAGTAACTATATTAAATATATTAATACAATCATATTTATTAATATAATATATTAAGTATGGGGTATAATTAAGTCTCGAATATGGTTTGAAGAGGTTTTTATGATAAAAAAATCTGGTTAGAAGTACACACATAGTGGTGGTCATAGCCACCATTCCATGAGTGCAGATGCTATGTACTTACTTCTATGAAGTTGAGCTCTTAGTCTGTGATGAAATGAGAATTAGTTACCTAACATGTCTTCCCAATTAAACAACTTACTTTTCAATAGAAATATTAGGTTTCTATGATATTAAGGACAAAGATTCTAGACCACAGAGAAAAATACATGAATAAATAAGACATGTTGAACTGGGAAAAAAAAAAAAAGAGGTAATATTCAGTATCACCTTAAATTAGAATCATAAACCTTGCTTCAAATGAGTGTAGAGTCTATAGGGAAAGTAACTGATATCTTAATATCTATAGTACAAGATAGAATATGATTAAATACAATGAAAGAGGGCCACAGTATGAGATGGTAGTTCCCAGAAGAAAGAGAAGATATCTAGCTAGAGAAATTGCCCTAGTCCTTTGGGGAGAAAGTATTTGAGCAGTGTGCTGAAGTATCTGGTAAGATTAGTACCCATGGAGCTGAGAAAGACATTCTAGGTAGAAGGACTATCATAAGCAAAGCTACAGAAGTGAAAATTTCTTTCAGGTCCAAAGAATAGTTCCATCATCAAAACGTGCTACATATGAAGGAGAGACCTGAGTGATAATACTGGGGGGATAGTGAGAGCATGTGGGAAGGTAAAACTTCCCCAGGTTTCTCAGTGCTCTTGTAAAAAGCTAAGATGTGGAAAAGCATACAATATAATGTTTGCTTTCACTTCCCCTAGTAATATTTTACTATCCACATGCTATGAAGATGAGGTCTGTAGTCATTTGTCTACTTAATCCCTCTGATCCAAAAGTATGATAAAACTTCTCTTACCAACCCTAGAGGGCCAAATGGTTGCAGCCAGGATTAAGCCTCTAGGTTAAGCAACCAAGGTCCCAAGAAGACTTCCTTTCTAGGGATTTACACTTCAAAAGGCAGGAAGCCCAAATCTTGGAGACATTCTTAGGTCAAAGAAGCTGTTTGACACCAGGGCTTACTTTTTTCTTGCAATGGTGGGTTTTCATTCCAAAAAGAGTGAGTGAAAATACCAGATCCTTTTCATTCCAACTCAAAGGATCAAAGGTTTTTACTCTCCTTTCAGAAGGGGAGAGTGACAGCTGATAAGTCCATTGTTCTATTCTTATCTCTCTCCTACTGGTGAAACCACCACTTGCTTTGAAAGTGTCCATCAGAGCTCAACGATTGCCTACAGGTCTAGGTGTGGGGGGGCAAACGCAGCAATGTTACTCTTGATCTGGTTGTATCAACACAGTACTCTTTTCCCTGACCCAGATGCCTTGTGTTTCTGCAATACATTTAGATAGATAGACATATGGGCACACACACACACAGATGGGTAACAACTCAGAACCTTCACAGTTCTTGACAAAACAGAGTCATATCATGAAGAGCTTTCACTAGCAAGCCAAAAATTTTCATTTTAAAATGTTTCTTTTTGAGCTGTGTCTACACCTTCCAAAAGCTGCAGGAAAGTAGTACCTTACCACCACAGACATTACAACTTCTTCCAGCATAACACAAGCTCAGTAAAAGAACAACTCTATAAGATGTTGCTGAAGCTCACATCAGAGAATATCGAAGCAGGTGAAAATCAGAACAGAGGTTGAAGCCTGGGACAATTTAGTTCAACAAAACTCAATTCTATTTGGTTAACCCTCCTCTTGGAAATTTGGGGATATTATAAACATATACATATCAAGGTTGTTACCTTCAAAGAATTGACATTTTTTCTTGTAAGACAAATACACACCCAAATGAACTACACTAGTGCTAAGATTTTTAGTTCAGATAGTAGTTGCTGGAAGGAAGGGAGAACTCAATGTGATTAGGAGACCATATTTCTGAAGGAGGGTTCAATGTTCACAACAACTCTCTTCCTTTCCCACTTTATAATTAGTAATTTTGCTATTTTGCAATTCCTAAAATGGGACTGATAATTCTATAATGACTTGGCTTCCACCTTCAATACTCTCTAAAAGCCCACGATGTCAAAGAATATAAGGATAGGAAAGGCTGAGCTAACCAGGTTTAGAAATCATTTAGAAGAGTGCTCAGAATTCTCTCGCTTTTTCCCAATCAGGATTCTTGTACCTCTTGATTTGGATTGATATAAGCTTGAGTTTGATCTTGGAAAGCTTACCTAACCTCTCTGAGATACAATGTTACCTTCTATGAAATAATAAAGATGAAATGAAATGCCAGGTATAAAATGTCCGTCATATCTTCTGACTATTAGACACTCAATAAATATTGTTTTCTGCCCTCTTCAAGCCACTTTTCTCATATACCCCTGATTATGGAAATGTTTTGAAGTAAAACCAGAGATGTGGGGCAATAGGGATGTCATTGTGTTGGGCAGAAGTGGATAGTCAGCAGTACTAAGGACATCAAATTGCTTGTGATTTTCAGCTTCATCCACAAATACAGAAGGTGACAGACACAGGAAAAATATTGAGAGGGGTCCGTAAGGTACTGCAAGCTGCCAAGTCAGAGAAAAGATGAATTGTTTCCTCTCAGTGAAGAAGTAATAACAATGACAAACATACAAGTGGGGACAGACAGAGATCTAATTGAATTTTTTAAATATGTAAGTGAACAGGAATATATACAGTTATAGCAAAAGTATCACTATCTCATAGGGTAATCAAAAATGTTTCTAGGTTAAAAAGAAAAATAAATAAATAATTTCATGGTCTCTTAGATCTATTTTTTAAAAATTCAATAACTTAATTGGCTCTGATTTTCAATAAATTGCAAGATTTTTCCAGTGGGAAAGATCAAAGAATAGAAATTAATCAGATAACCAAAGAGTAAAAACTGCCCTTAGTTAAACAACAACATTGAAGCTGAAAACATTCTGGAGTCTCAGAGAAGTCTGATTCACAATCAGATTTCTTGAATGATTGTACCTGGATTA
The DNA here is from genome assembly GCF_000696425.1 of Galeopterus variegatus. NCBI lineage: Eukaryota > Metazoa > Chordata > Mammalia > Dermoptera > Cynocephalidae > Galeopterus > Galeopterus variegatus. Next base: position 188,262 of record NW_007727405.1, read on the forward strand.
ATGTGCCAGGTTAATAAGGATAATACCCCTTGTGTCTTTAACTTTTCAGGGCCTGGAGTCACTGCCATCATTTGATGGAGCAAAAGCTTTTAACTGCATTAAATCAGTATGTTTTCATGGTGCTGCCTGGTTGCAAATCTTAGGTGACAGAAGGCACAGGCTTTCTTTACAAGCCTTACAACTAATTTGGTCTGAATATTGTAGTTGTTTTTCAAGAGGTACTATTGCTGTTTAAGAGTTTTTGTTTGTTTTATATAGGTCTCCTCTAAAAATCCATTGGCTTCATTGATTTGATGCCAAGAAATTGCATTCTAAATAGAGAATTTTTTAAATCCTTTCTCATCTGATTACAGTTTTACCTATTGAGGACAGGAATTTTGTGTCTCACAATTTTCCCCTCCGTATTGTATTTCCAAGATTCTTGGTAAATTTACCTGCTAAGGCTTCAAGTCTCCTTAATAACCAGAATGCATTCATCAATATTTCATTCTATTTTGAGAAGATAAAAATAACAAATTCATGGTGCTAATTATTTCTCTCAAGTACATCTACCCATATTGCTGTATAATTATCAGAAAAATAAATTTTATATTATGAGGGGACTTCAAAAAGTTCATGGAAAAATGGAATTAAATGATAAAAAATGTATAAACTTTATTTCTCAACATGACCTCCATCAAGTTCAAGACACTTTTGTAAGCAACAATACCAACCATTTAGTTCATCCCTAAAAAACTGAGGGTCCTGGTTCTTTTTTTCATTATTAACTGAAGAAAAATGGGTGCCCTTTAAAGATTTTTTTAAGATTAGAAAATGAAATAAAGTCAGATGGAACTAAGTGAGGACTGTACGTTGGATGCCTAATAGTTTCCCATAGAAACTCACAAAATTGCTCCTGTTCGATGAGGGGAATGTGAGGAGCATTGTTGTCATGGAGGACTTTCTTGTGAAGTTTCCTGGGCATTTTTTCCTGCTAAAACTTTGGCTAACTTTTTCAAAATACTCTCCTAATAAGCTGATGATATTTTTCTTTGGCCCTCCAGAAAGTCAAAAAGCAAAATGCCTTGAGCATTCCATGAAACTGTTGCCACAACCTTCGCTCTTGACTGGTCCACTGTTGCTCTGACTGAACCACTTCCACCTCTTGGTAGCCATAGCTCTGATTGTGCTTTGTCTTCAGAATTGTACTGGTGAAGCTATGTTTCATCTCCTGTTACAATTCTTTAAGGAAATTCTTCAGGATCTTGATCCCACTTATTTAAAATTTCCATTGGAAGCTCTGCTCTTGTCTGTAGCTGATCTGAGCACAACAGTTTTGGCACCCATCAAGCAGTAAGTTTGCTCAGCTGTAATTTTTTAGTCAGAATTGTGTAAGCTGAACTAATTGACATGTCTAAGTTGTTGACTATTGTTTCTGCTATTAGTTGTTGGTCTTCTTCAGTTGGGGCATGAAAAAGATGAATTTTTTTCTTGAAAATCGATGTGGATGGTCAGCCACTGCAGGCTCCATCTTCAACATCATCTTGTCTCTTCTTAAAATGAGTTATCCTCATTTGTAAACTGCTGATTTCTTTGGACCCCTGTCCCCATAAACTTTTCAGAAAGCATCAGTGATTTCACCATTCTTCCACCCAAACTTACTCATAAATTTGATGATTATTCTAGCTTCAGTTTTAGCAGAATTCATTTTGCTCTGAAAGGACTCTTTTCTAACTGATGTCTTATCCTTCTTAGTGCCTCAAATTAGATCCTGCTCACACATATTTAACAAGTTAGTCGAAGTTTATTTTAGTCCAAAAAAGCTTTGCAATACATGCATGATTTTATCCATAATACACATTTTCCAGGAACTTTTTGAAGACCCCTTGTATTTCAATAAGTTTGCAAAGTCCAACCAGAACCAATTTGCCAAAATGGTGCCAGACTTTTTTTAAATTCTGAGGATAAAATTAGTTACTTTAATGTAAAAATAATGCAAAGATTATTATAGCTATGTTAGCATTTTCATTTAACTATACGAGAAAGAATTAAGTATCACTTTAGAGTTCAGGATATTTATTAATTTGTCCCTTCTCAAAGATACAATCTAATAACATATTGTAAACTATACTATAACATACTAATAATAGAGAATGATTTTGTATATCAAAAAATGCATGTATGCAAAAAAAGAACTAAACATTAGAAAAGCAAGAAGAATATTCAATTTCCATTAGAAAATATTTTGTTATCACATATGACTGCTTTTTATACAATGGTTTATAACATGCTGGAACAGTATTCATATTCTTATCTATCTCTAAATTCATATTCCAAAATTGCAAATGGAATAGGTGTCATTTCAGAGTCTTAGAATATCCTGATGTCCAGTTTTCTTCTTTTATTAAATTCTCCAACACAGCTGAATCTATATTCCTTTAAGTGGGAATAAAGCTTCCCTTTCCACAAAGGGCTAAATGTATATATATATATATATATTCCTGAATTTTAAGACAAGAAACACAATTAAACATCCATTTTAACATGTGCTCTTCCAGAATTTGTCAACAAATGGAGGGTTTATGTTGTAACATTTTTAATTAAAAGTACAGTGGAACACCAGACACCTGAAATCAAAATAGAGAAATGACCAGAGGTAGGTTATGGAAGAGTAGTAAATAAAAGGACAAGAGGCACCCTCAGAAAAGCTGATCTACAAAGAATTTTGTTTGGCATCATCTTTTGGTTTCAGGTATCAGTGTAAAAGACTGGAAATTGGACACATGTATCTGTTTCACTAATAGCCTCAGATTTAATTTTATATCTCAGAAGAGAGCATTTCTACATTTAGCTTTTTAAAAATGCCTTCTAAAATACAACTTCATAAAAGGCTGTATCAGTATTTGCTGCTTTCTTGGTTGTAGGTGTAACATATTTTGTACTCTCTCTGAGTCTCGCTGAACTCCCCACACTTCATTTATCCATTGGCATTCTGTGCTTATGGAGCATAGTGAACACTATATGAGATTGTAGCAGCAAGGAACATTGAACATGCTGTATCGCATGTATCTCCTCTGCTCACACACATGCTCTATTGCTCCATTGTCCTTCTCTTACAAACCACAAGTTCAAAGACAAAATTATTAAGAATTTTTAGGTGGCAATAGTAAAGCAATAAGCCAAGAATGGGGTCCTTCTGAGTGTGGAGCCCTGTGTCCCTGTTTAGGTAATAAGCTATGAAGTCACCTCTACTTCCATTCTCATCATATGCCTTCGAAGAACCCATATGAAAATGATGCCACCCCTATTCCCAGGGAAGTGCTCCTGTCACACAGGTAACACTGTGTGAGAAGCTGTGGTTTAAGGTACCTCACAGTGCTATGAAACATTTGGGCTGTGACTTATCATCATGTGCACATGTGATTTTTGCCATGTGCACACACAACTTCTTCCCACTGCCACCTAGACCTACTGCCATACCTTTCTCCATCCCCATCCCTCTACCAGAACTTGAGTCTCAATTTTTGTCTTCTCCCCAGGTATCTGCCAGAAGACCAGCCCGGGACTGTAATCCTTGATTGGGGGGCTAAAGAAATGTCATCTCCCCAGATCCCTTATTCTCTCCCAAAGTTTTGTTCCATCTGGCCTTCCATGCACACTTATTTTCGTACTGACTTACTAGAAACATCATCCACATTCACCTGAGGCAGACATTCAATCAAAGAATACATATCACCATTTATTGCATTAAAGTACCCATTGTTCTTTGATAGTTTCTTTGGGTTGGCAAAAATGAGTAAAACTTTCATACAGTTTTCTCTAAAAATAGAATGAGAGAGAAAGACCAGTGGTGTTTTGATATATTTTCAACAACCATCCCTCAGGGAAATAAAATTCCTTATCTGTTCTTTCCAATGTCTGTGATGTAAACTCTCCCACCATGACCAATTTCAGCCTACCAAGTGATGTCAACCAGCTCATAAATTTCTGAAAATGTAACAGTGGAGTTCTTTTTTTGTTTGTTTGTCATTTAATTCAGCATTGGAAAACATTTCATTTTGTTTGCAAATGCTTATTAACTATCATTTCCAAAGTCCCACCATTACTGGGGCAAGTAACTTCACCTTTTTATTCCTTTTCTTTCATTCTCCAAAGCATTTTTGGAGAAACAAGAAACTGACTTGAACCACTACCATAATTTTACTTATCTCTCATTATTATTTTACTTATCTCTGTTGTTCATTCCATAATTTCCAAATCCTTTCTACTTAAGTCAAGCCTACAATCCCATATTCAACACCACTGGTTTTAGGTGATGACTTCACTTCCTATTTTGGAGACCTGACATGTGTTTGGTTTGCTGCCAATGACTCAATTTCAAACTACATCTGACTCTATTCTCTTTCTCTCATTCTTCTCTTGAATATCAGCAACATGAATGCGCCTCTTACTTACCACGCCCACACCACTGTCTGCACAGCCTACTAATCCCTGCCCCCGATTATTTGCTTCCTCAGGTGTATTCTTCTCCTTTCTTATTTCTATCTTGTTTTCTCCACTGGAACTTCTCACTCAACCAAATACACACATAGCTCCCATGTTTAAAAGAATTACTTTACATCCAGTGCCCAGACCTTGGTTTGTAATATCATTCTTCATTTAATAGAATCAGAGCTCCTCAGCTGATTCTAGGACTTACCGGGAAAATACAAGATGGTCCTAGAGTATCTAGAGTACCAGAAAGTAAAAAGTGCTCAAAAACAACCCAATAAAGCCATGTCAAAGGGACACAGAAGACAATCTCAAAGAGCTCTAATGTCCAAAGCTGGAACAACGAAATAAATAATGCAGTGTTAGAATACTTGAGTCTGTATTTATTAAATAAATAAATAAATAGGGGAAAATGAGACAGTTTCCTTTCAAGATAATTCAAGATTTTATACATGGATACTCCTTCCTCCAGAGGTGGACATTAATTCCCACATCCCTACTCCCATTAAGGGTGATGGACTTGGTAACTCAGTTTAAATAAAGCCTAGAAAAGGAAATATAGCAACTTTACAGTGAAAAAGCCTGGAAAACACTACCTTCACCAAGTGATCAAGGTTAACCTTAATTAAAGATCAAAATTAACATGACCAATGATGTCATGTGGATATCACGTTCCCCAGATATAAAGTGAAGAAAAAAGTACCACATCTCTGTACTACTCTTTCCAAAAGCTCATAACTCAGTTTAATCATAAGAAATATATCAGACAAGCACAAACTGAAGCATTATCTGCAAAATACCTGACCAGCACTCCTTAAAACTATCAAGTTCAGCAAATAAAATGAGAGGTTGAGAAACTGTCACAGATCAAAGAACACTAAGAAGTCATGATAACTAAATAGGATGTGATGGCCCAGATTAGATCCTGGAAGAGAAAAAGACCATCAGTAGAAAACAGTAAAATTCAAATAAAGTGAAGAATTTAGTAGATGGTAATATACCAAAGCTGATTTCTCAGTTTTGACAAATATACATAGTCATGTAAGCTGATAACATTAGGGAAAACTGAAACTGGATGAGGGGTATGTAGCAACTTGCTGTGCTATCCATGCAATTCTTCTGTAAATCTTAAATTACTGCAAAATAAAAGTTTATTTTTAAAATTTACTTTATTTTACTTTCCCCTCTAGCTATTATCCGCTCTTTATCTGACAAATAAAGCATTGTAATGATGATATGTTTTATTTATTTATTTATTTACATTCTAAGATATTGTCATGGAGCAGTTGGAGGGGAGGGGGACAAGCACAGGAAAGGGGAAGGAAATAGGGTGGGAGAAGGAGAAGGAGGGAGGAGGAGGGTTGTGGTTGAAGCCTGTGGCACCCCCTTCATTCCTGCAGGAGAGATCAGTGGCTTCCAGAGGTGGCTGGGTCATTGATGGGCTGGGTGCAGATGTCAGGGGGGTATGTGGCTAAAGCCCTTGGCCCCTAACTGCCCCAGCTCAGAAGACTGGGGAGCTTCTTGCATCAGCTCAGTGGTCATTGCTGGGCTGGTTACAAGTATTGGGGGGGGGCATGGCCGAGGCCCTTGGCCCCCCACCACCCTGGCTTAGGAGCCTGGGGCACTTCCTGCAGTGGCTTGGTGGTCATCAGTGGGCTGTTTGTGGGTGTCAGGAGGCATGGCTGAGGTCCCCAGCTCTCCCCCGTCCCTGGCTCGGGAGCCCAGGGGGCTTCCAGTCCTTCCATGTTTCATAGGCGTTCTTAAACTCTGCACTGGAACTACTTTGTTGTCCTTTGCTTACTTCTAAAATGGGGAATCTTCCTGTGGGGACCAGCACTTGAGCCCTGTGGTTGAGTTAAATTGCTGCTTTGCTGCTGATTCCCTGGGGAAGGCTTTTTGTGCAGCTCAGGTTTTAATCATTGACTTTATAGGTACTTCCAGGTCTTGTGAGTTCTGGTACACCTGGGTTGTATAGAAACTCCAGTCTGGACCTGAGACTTTTCAGAAAATTGCACCCCCTACAGATCTGTATTCCTGACTAGTCTTTTGAGTGGTCCTGTGCTGACCGGAGGGCAGATCATCCATCCATGCTGTGACCCAGTGTTCCCCTGGTGGACCTGTCTCCCAACAGCCCACACTCCAAACACTTCCCATGGGATGGACCATGTGCTGGTCTCTTGCAATGACTCACCAGCCACTGAGTGGCTCCTTTTTTACAGTTGTTCTGGCTCCTCACTCCTATGTGGGTCCACGGAAATCCTGTTAGTGGTCTTGCTGGCCTGAGGGCCATCAAGGCCCTCTTCTTCCTTGCTACCTCCAAGCAACTTCATCTGAAGGGCACAGCTGCGACTTTTGCCAGCTCTTTCTCCACGTGTTCACCAGCTCCAGCCTGAAAGCAGCTGGGCTAGTAATGGTGGGAGCAGTCCCTTCTTTCTCTCTTCATGGCTTCTTCTTCCTTCATACATTCCGTAGGTATCTCCCCCTCTTCCCGTGAGCTCTAGTGGCCCCAGCATGGCTGTTGTTGAATTTTTTTTTTTTTTAAAGATAACCAGTAAGGGGATCTTAACCCTTGATTTTGTGTTGTCAGCACCATGCTCTCCCAAGTGAGACATGGGCCGGCCCTTGTCCTTAATTTTTATAGTTGTAAATTGGCTGATTTGTGGAAGAGAGTGACCCTGGGGACTGTCTATTCCGCCATCTTGACCGAAGCTCCTAAAAATACATTTTTTATCCTTTATAAAAATAACTATTTACATGTACTCCCATCAGTGGAGACGCAAACTGGTAATTTGCAGGGAAGATGGGATCTCAGACAAATCCCAGAGACAGCTACACTCCCAGTGAGAAAAAAAAAATAGTTGCTCTTCACCAGGCAGCTTCAGAGATGCAGGCTCCACAACTCGCTAGGTGAGGATATTCAAATGAAGCTCTGCCATTCACAAGTGCAGCACCTCCAGGATGAGGCAGGCGTGGGGACCAGGTACCCACTCACTCTATGTTGCCCAAGAGTCCAAAAAGCCCCAGGCCAGGGCGTGCAGACTGCTCCGCCCCAGGACCAAGGAGTAAGCAGCAGAGATGGGAAAGAGAACTGCAGATGGGAAGGAAACCACCTCTGGTGAGGACCGGAGCCAGCGTGGAACTTAGGAGCAACCCAGCTCCAGAGTTAGTGTCGTGGAGCACCGTGCAGGGAGCCTGGTATTATGTTTTTAAATGAACTTTTATCAGAAGAACCTTAACAGCAACTAAGCTACTAAATAGAAAAATAAATTATAAATGTTTCAAATATTATTAAATTATGCGAAGATAATGATGTGTCACTGAAGGAAATTGTTCAACACTTTTGTCTTCAAAATCCTCAAAATAAATGGTCTATCAAATATCTTCATTACAGAAAAACATAGCATTTATGCAAGAAGCAATAGGCTTTGTATGGTTATAACCTCAGATCTACTGCAACAAATTTTGGAAATTTACATTACTCATTATTTAGCATTCTTCATCTTTGAAATGGCAAATTTCATGTTAATATAAAAATGCATTAACAGCTCCTTAGACCATTTTCATCCATTTTTCTACAAAAGCTATTGAGATAACTGTATTACACAAAGAAGCACTGTTCAAGGTTAAGAAGAAAAAATGTGGGACAAGGATAAAACCTTTGTGTCACCAAGTTATATAGCTCATAGAAGTTGGAAAAATACTGTGCAGACCTTCTCAAACTGGCATCTTAGAAATCCTTTGTGTTTGACTAACTGCCTTGATAAACTGCAGTTACATTTGCAGCAAAAGGTCCTGGAGAGGAAAGGTACTGACCTAGCGAAAATGAAAAAAATCCCAAGGCACTCTTTGATGGCCATTTGTAGCCATACTTAAATAATTACATTATGAGCCCAGCTCCTTTAACACACTGAATTCATTTGTTGAAGTAACAGGTATGTAATGTATTAATCTTCTTTAGTAAGAATATAGCAAACAACAAATTAGTAAAAGTAAAATCAAGCTGTAATGTAAAAATATTGTACTAATGCAGCTTTTAAGGGCAGTATAATTGGTTGGATAATACTAAATAGCTACCTTTTATTTGTAATAATGGGGTTTTTAATCATTTAAAGTTTTGATTTAGTTTTTATCAAAGTTACACATGCACATAGTTTCAAGAATCAAATAGACACACAACTTTTGCCTGCCTGACTCCATCCCTGTTTCCCAATTTTGAAACAACCAAATTCAACTGTTGTAGATGATATTTTAGTATATAATTCTGTTTTTATATCTGTATGTATTTATTTTATCATAACAGTAAACACTTGGTTTGTTTCAGAGGCACACCTATTATTCACTTATGGAATGTCTTGCTTCCTTTCTCCACATCCCATTTTCACCCACAGGCGAAGAGAGGATGGAGGGTGTCACTTGCACATACAGTGAATCTGTATTACAGTAGAGGACCCCCGAAATTATAAAACTGGGAAATCATATAGGAACTGTCACATCCCCCCCACCTCTCTCCAGCAAGAGAGAGAGTGCATTTTTGGTGGGAGCAGGGGAAGGTCTCTATTCTTAGATGTGAGCATGTGGCTCTGGAAGAGAAAAGAAAGGTTTTATTGGAGCAGATATGGGAGCAAATAGCTCCACAATGAAGGAGACAAGTGGTTACAGGTCTAACACCCTCAGGGTGTGAAGGGCACCCTATCTTTGTAGCATATCAATTTCCATTGTTTAGAAAACCTTGACCATGCAGAAACAAGAAAATATTCACATTGCTTCCTGATGTATTCAACATTTCTAAGTGATATATTTATGCTGCTACTTCTTAACTATAACATTTTTAGTCATTCTCTATTGGCACCTCACTCTTTCACTCCCCTCCCCAGTTGCAGCCTTCATGCACCCACAACTCTCAATGTAGTTATACTGTAATTTTTGTTACTCAATATATAGAATTTATATTATTACTACCACATAAGTAATATTCCCCATTGAGGCATGTAGCAAACTATGATAGTTTCCCATTATTACCCAATAGTTCTCTTTCTTGAAGTTAATAATATTCTTTTTCTCTATTACTTAGTCTTCTATTTACTTATCACTAACTCAAGCCCACACTCTCCCCTCAGTTGTGCGTGACTTCATTTATCATGTTAAAATTTCAAGATAGTCCATCCATTTCACCTTCTTGAAGAACTCTTCTGAAGAATTACGACTTACTCCAATCTCAGATCTGAAATCCATGGATCTATAGCAGCCACCTTTGCAGTCTCACTTCAGATTCTCTCCACTTCTCTGATTTCAGCTGTAGATGGCATAGACTGCCCTGTGATCTCAGACCTACCTTGTTCTGGCCTCAAGCTGTCTTTGCATGCCTTTCTGTCCTCTGCCTCGGGGTCTTAGCCTACTCTAAAATGCACCCAGGAGTGAGGAAGAGTTAGTGTCCAAGGGTAATTCTGAACCATGGGGATAGTGGCCACTGGGTTAGTATTCCAACCTCTCCTCCTACAAGGGAACAATTTAGGGGGTCATTATAGATGCTTCTCACAGAGATCCTCTGGAATTGAGCCATATTTTCTTACAATGTGACCCCGATAAAGGTAACCTTATACTGACTTTTCCTGTTTCTTTGTCTCACACACCACTTTCATCACTACTGCTCTCCGGGATTATCTCCCGCATAAACCATACCCAAGTTCATGTTGAAGGCTCTGCTTTGAGGGAACCCGATCTAAGACAAGATTTCCTTTCACTATCATCCAAGACATTTTCTCCTTTTTCCCTTGGGTTGAAGTCTCTGTTTTATGGTTCTTTTGTCTTTCTTTTCTTGGTTTTACTCTCTCTTTTTTGTGGAGCACATCCTTCAATAAAAAGTGTCTTGAGCAACTATTTTCCTTAGAACTTTAAAGACATTCACCAATGTTTTCTGCCTTCCAATAACACTTCTAGAACATCCCATGCCATTCTAATACTCAATACCTTGTGTTAAATTGGTTTTTCTCTCTGAAAGCGTACAGGATCTTCTCTTTTTCCTCAATGTTCTGAAATATCACAGTGATCTGCGCACAGTTATTTTCATCTACGCAGTTAGGAAACTGATAGAAAATTCTGGAATCCCATATTCCTGTTCTAGAATATTTACTTGAATCAATTTTTTAATGATTTTCTTTTCTCCATTGATTATTCCTCCCCTTCTATAACTTCTGTTTCTTAGATGTTGGACTTCCTTAAATAGCCTTCTAGTTTCTTTATAATTTCTCTTCTATTTCTCATTTCTTTTTTAAAAAAATATTTTACTGTCTGGGAGATTTCTTCAAATTTATCTTGCAGTTCTGTTATTGAGGGGTTTAGTTTTTACAGCATAATTTAAATTTCCAAGAGCTCTCCCTGTTCTTTGAGCAATCCTATTTTATAACATCAGGCTGTTATTTATAGACTCTATATCATCGATTATCTCTCAACAAACACCAGTAATAGGAGAATATTTTTTTTTCTTCATGAAATTGCTTTTTCAAAGTTGTTGTTATTGTTCATTTGATTTTAAACCATTACAAAGCTGATTGGGTCTCTCTGTTTATTTACCATGGAATTTTTTGTAAGGTAATTCATCTTGGTCATTTTGCAGAGCAACTTCTCCTTTGACTGACCAGAGTCTGCATAGAAAAGTCTGCCATCTCCTACCTGAGAGGTATAAGTCTGGCTGGCTGTCAGTACTAGAGAAGAAGAAGAAAACTGAGGATCTCATTTGGACTATGCAGAAATTCTTGGTTTTACCATGTTAAAAGAATAAAATTACTTTTTCCTGCTAGAAGGGGAGAAGAGCAGTGAGCCAGATCAGTGGAATAGAAGAGATCTTGTGTATCTGTTTTTAAGAGTCCTCCAACCAATCATTCTGGTTTTAGCCCCTCCTTCATCTCTGTAACCAGAGATATCAAGCTCTACCGCAACCCCTGAGGAGCCTCTGCAAAAAAACTGTACATGTAAATGAGGTATCTTCCCCAGTGCCGGTTTAGAATTCAGCTTTCCTAAATCTGTCAGGTCAGTTACTACTTGTACATCTGTTTTCCTGCCGACAAGACTTTGTTACTTTCTCCTGTCTCTTCACTCAACAATTTTCCTGTGTGCCTTTTACATTTTTTTAAATCCCAGTACTGTCATTTCAGTGGTATTTCAGTAGGAGGTGATGCAAATTTGTGGGCTCAAATGTCACAGTTTTAGCAGGATGTGCTGTAAGTTTTCCAAGTTAATAAAATGTTCTTATCTTATTTGGCAGAAACATCTATTCTCTTTATTTTTTTTTAAACAGCATTTATCATAAATAACTAACATTTTTGATGATTCATGGTCATTTGATTTATTAATTATGGTATTTTGGTAAGATAAATGGTACCCTCAGGATTTCATTTCTTAATATATGAGGCTACTTATCTTAAACTAAATGACCCCCAACTTCTAATATTTCTAAAAATTTTTAAATTCTATAATTCTTTGGTTTACTTTTAATCAACTTTTGTATCTCATTGATGATAAATTAGTGTCTTCAGTTCAACCTTATTTTACATACAATTTTGAAGGCTAGTACTTACAAAGTAATAAAGCATCAAAGCTTTTTGATAGTTACTTTCTTGGAAGTGGAAAGCCCTCAATTTTTTCTCTTTTACTTATGAGTTGACAACTATTTTTAATATGATTGATATTATTACAATATAATCTTTGAATAAGTGAGGACTTGTACTTTAATAATAATAAAGATAATGAAGATAATGGTAGTAATGATAATAATTTGCAAAAACTTATTGAGAACCTACTGACTGTCAAGCACTGTTTTAAGTGCCTTATATGTATGGCTCATTACAATCCTATAAAGTGGTTAGTATTATTATTTGTACTATTGTACAGAAAAGAAAGCAAAGAGCTAGAGAAATGATGCTGCCTATTCCTAGAATGTGAACCTGGGATTTTATTTCCAGTCTGGCTGACTCCAAAGTCTCTGTTTTTCCATTCCCATACTATAATGACTCTCTGCAAAGCATTGTAATAGATTTCATAAATGGACACTGGATATCATAAATGTATTATTATATAATTTATAGTTTGGCTCTTAATACTTTAGGTTGCAGGCTGAGATTAAATCAGTGTCAAGAATCTCAATAAAAGTTGACATTGAGGTCACTAGGGTAAATGCAATCCCCAATACTATAAGTCACAAGCCTGCTCCTGAACACTACATGGAATTTGAAATAAAAGATGTTTAACATCTTTTGTGATGCTTCTTAAATCTAATCAAGGCAATATGTCCTTATTAACAATTAACAGTATACTAAACTCTGTGAGGTAACTGAAAAGTTGGGGATAAAAAGAAAAGAAGATATATATCCTCTTTCTCCCCAGGACTTAAAGCCCAGCTGGAAATATAAAAATGATAGGATAATTCTAAGAACTTTACAGTATACTACATTTTATACTACATTTTAAAGGTTTAAAATGCATGTAGTGCAGCATTACTTCAGAGGAAAATCTCAGTAGGGGACAGCCTGGGATGGCTAGTGGTATGCAGGAGGCAGTTCCCAAACATAGTCTGAAAGGGTATGAAGCTTTCAGATTGGCAAAATCATTAGGTTTGTTCATCAGGTGGAGATATCAGTAGATGAAAAGACAGAAATAAGAATTATACGGGTAAATACAGAGCGGAGAGGAAGGGTAACAGCCAAGAGTGTTCTCTTGTAGTCAGAAAAGAGAAGGAAGGAGATATAGTGAAGCGTCTTGCACAGGGATACATTCCATAAATATCGGTCAGAATTGAAGACACCTAACAAAGCAGGCTGAGGAAACTGAGTAGTATCCTTTGGCCCATGGGGGGTTATCTTAAGTTCGTTCTAGGAGGAATGATACAGTGAATCCTGAGGTTTAAGAAGAATAATCAGAAAGCGAAGTATAGCAAGTTGTTAGGAAGAAGGGCAAGAAGCCCTTGTGGCTGATAAGGTATCAATTAGAAGAAAGTGACAGAAATCTGGGCTTGAGGTTATAAAGTCCTGGATACATAAGAATGGAGAGACAGAGAACATGGGCTTACTTATTTATAAAGGAATAATTGTCAGTTTCATGACTGGTTTAAAAAAAATTTTTAAGTGCCCTCAGGTTTCAAAATTGAATCACCAGAAATACTTATGAAGTTCTCAACACTCAAGATATGTAACATTATAGTCATCTCCACTGGACAATCTCATGCTTCTCTGAATTGAATTATTATTTTGATTTTGACTCAGCTTGTGGTTCTGGGACCTTTGCCAGAGGATCCAGAGACCAGTTTAATAATTGCATGTTGATTAGTAATTTAAGAAAATGACTTGAAAAACTAAATTCAACACTGCCTAGAATGAAAGGAATTTTATTAAACACAGAAATACATTTAATTTATTAATTTAAGGCTACCCTAGAGAAGAGAGTGAACTGTTGTAATGAATTATACACAAAACCCAATAACTGTTTATTCATTTAATTAATCACTCATTTGAACAAATAACATATTCATTCAAAAAATATTATGTTGAGTAACTACTACATGCCAGGCATTGTACTAAATGCTGAAGTTAGAAATAATAGTAGAACAGGAGCCTTCCCAAGAGGCTCCCAGATTGAGAAGCTCCTCCCAGTCCAAGAAGTGTGGCGATTCTCCATGTTGCCTCAGACAGTGGCTGGACTGAAAGAGGTAGAACTCTGATGCGTAAGAGCTAGAGGAGGTACTGTATCATGTAAGTGAAATTAACTTTGCTCATGTTCTCTAAGTCTAGAATCATTTTTGACTCTTCTATTTCTCTCATACCCAACATCCAGTCCATCAGCAAATCCTGTTAGGTAGGTCTACCTTCACAATCTACACCAAATCTGATTGTTTTTCAAACTCTCCACTTCTATGAATGAATTCAAGTTCCCATTATCTCAACGTGTGGAACTACTGCAATTGTCTTCTCACTGGCCTCTCTGTTTCCATCCTTGCTTTCTAGAATCTCTTGTCCACCCAACATCCAGAATGTGCCTTTAAAATTAAGTCATATCCAGTCAATCCTTTATTCAAAGCCTATACTCCTATAGAGAGAAATGCAAAGTTCTAATAAAGGCCTCTGAAGCCCTACACGGCCTGCCTTTGTCTCCAGCCTCCTCCCCATTGCCTATCCCAACTTCTCTTGTACTAGATGGCCTCCTTGCTGTTCCCCAGCAAACCAAGCATACTTCTACCCCAGGGATCCATGCTTACTGTTCCCTCTGTCTGGATTGCTCTTCCCTAGATATCTTCTCTTATTTCCTTTCCTTTGCATAGATATCACTTAATGTAGATGTCTTTTATCCTCTCAAAAAAAGCATCACCCATCCATCTCTAGTTGTCTGTTTAATTCCTTTTTATTCGTCACGTATTTATTTTTTTTATTATTTGTCTCTCCCTGCAGGAATGCAGAAACTCGGTATATTTTTGTTCTCCCAAGAAGCATGCCTGGTACATAGAATACCCACAATCAGCATTTGCCAAATTAGTGAGTCAAATGTGACTGATTGGGCTTAAGTCTTTTTCTTATTTTCAGCCTCCCTAAGTGGGCAAATAAAAGGATAACTATTAAAGAGATAACTCCTCTTTATAGTCAGTGAGTCTTTTGCCTGTAGCCCCTCCAAAGGTTTAAGGAGCCCATCTGTTTCTATTTTTCATTTTAACATTTAAGTAGGATTTTACAGAGATTTTGGACTAGCAAGGTTGTGCAAATCATGTTAGGAAATTTTTAAAGCCTAGAAGCGTATGCTTCAAAAAATCACTTAGAATCAATTTCCCCATATTATCCATGGCTAACAACTTTTTGTAGATATCATATTGTGTGTAGAATTTTGTGCTCTGATTTTCAGTACTTAATATTGTTTTTCTTGTGTTACATAAAGTTCTTCAAACCTATGATGTGCATGTGTATGTGTTTGTGTACAAATTGCTTTTCAGACATGGTGTATCAAAATAGACTCTGGCAAGCACTTGTGGTGTCTGTCTCGCCTCATCCTTGCTAAGTGTTGAGAAACAAGGCAGTAGAGTGGTTGACGATCAAAAGCCAAAGCCAGACTACCCAAGTTCTGGTAGCAGCTTCACTGCTTGCTAGCCTAGTGATCTTAGGAAACATGTAATATCTTACTGCCTCAATTTTCTTATCTGTAAAAAAGGGATAATAATGATGCCAAGCTCACAGATTTATTAAGATAATTATACTGAGTGAATATAGGCAAAGTGCTTAGAGTAGTGCCTAGCAAATATTAAGCACATATAAATGTTGTCTGTTAATATGAAAAGAGTAAAATTCAATTTGTATGTGAACATTTCAAATGTTTACCAATGTGGGAAAAGAAGTGATAATGTCCCATTATTTCTTTGGTTATAAGTAAGATTGAATAATTTTCAATTTCTTGACGATTTTCATTTCCTCTTTCATAATTAGTCCATTTAAGTCCTTTGCTCATTTCTTATTCATTTGTAAGGACTATCTATATAGTGAGATTAACTTTTTGCATATTTATTGAAAATATTTCTCTAATTTGTTACTGCACTTGTTTGTTAATATTATTTGCTATTTTTGTACTGTGCAAACCTATCCACTTATGCTTTAACATTTTTTAAAATTTTCTCTTTCTATATTTTTCCAACATTTTATGATTTAAAATTTTACATTTAGCTCTTTATTTGAAAATTATCTGAGTGTATGTTATGATGTGAGAATTTACTCTGAATTTCCCTGGGACCAATTTTCTCAGTATCATTTATATAAAAATTTACCCTACCACTGACTGCAACCAGGCCAGCAATGGAGCCAGCCATGGGCTAGCCCCACCCCTGTTCCCCCTTCCCACCCCAATAACATCTTAGAATATACTTATTTAAAAAAATTCACCCATATCCACTCTTTTACATTATTTGTATTAATATTACATATTGTTTATATGTCTGATACAGATGCCAGACACACACAAATACATACATACATAAATACATGCAACATATCAAAATTAAATTCTATATCATAAAGATTATTTTTAACTTTATATCAATATTTGTGGAATAAATAAAATGAATTTGAGTTGAGTTGACAGTAAGGATAAAAACTGCATTGGTGTGGTTTTCTTTTGTCTGCTCAAATGAGACTAAATATTTTCTTCATAGGGAACTCTTAATATAAAATTCCAATTAAAGGTAGAGAGCAATGTGTGAGAACTCCTGCAGTGTCTGCTGCATGCAGATGATCTGTGCACTGCTAACAGCTTCATACACCCAATGTGATCGTGCATGAGCCTGTTGCTAATAAGCCAACTCAAATAAGCTGGCTAACGTATAGCACAATAAATAGAACAATTAGAAATATCACAGTGTCAACCAAAGCATTTGTGAGATTCTAATCTTTGTTTCTAACCATTTAGGCTTGTTTTCCCGCTGTTGTTTTTAAAGCCCATACTCTCATTAACACTGAAAGGAACAGAGGTTTGCAAAAGAGTTATGTAGAGAGCCTGCTACTAATCACTTGCCCTCATATTTTAATAAACCTAAATTTTTGAAACTAAATGAATTTTAAGATCTCATTTCAAAATTAGTTTGCAGATCTTGTTTCATGTCCTTCAGTTATAATAGATAGGTGGATGGATGGATAGATAGAAAGACAGACATAGCTACATAGACTGATAGCTATACAGGCAGATGGTGCATTGCCTACTTTGTACTGTTGGACTTTATGAATTTATGTAAACTATTAGAGGCCCCTCCACTAGAGAGGAAGCACAGCCTCCTTCTGGGCCCCAGAAGGAAGGATGCCAGGACTGAAGCCAAGAATACTCTTGGAACACAATAGAGGTCTCAGTGAGATAAGCCAAAAAGCTAAGGCCTTTTGCATCCACGTAGATTTATCTTTTTTGATTCATTTTTGCCTAGTCCTTCCTGGTCAAAGTTGCCACAGTAAGATAAGCCCAATTCCTATGTGATTTTTTAGTAATATGCAAAAGCCAACTCTAAAGCCCAACATTCTAGTTTTCATTTAATGTTGAAATATCCTTAGTGAGTTCAGTAGATTTATGCTTGTCAGTAGGTATTATTAATCTTTTTCTTTTACTGGTTTTAATTGTTCTTGGCAAAGATTTGTGATAGATTTTCCAAAGAAATTTTGTAGCGATAAAGGATTTATTTCATTAAAAATCTGCTTGGCTATGCTCCTTGCTGTAATTCAACTAACGTCGTCCTATAACAACAGTAGACTCCAATTAAAGAAAAACTTGGAGAACCTGTATTAGAAAATTAAAAATAAATACTATAAATTTACCCTAATATTCAACTTTTAATCAGAAATGTACAGTCTCAAAGATCAACTTGGAGAGATAGCTATCTTTCAAAACTCCCTACAAAATGCAGAAATTTTACTATACGTTTGATTGGTCCAGAGTGAGCTGTAACAGAAAATTGTAGCATTTGAAGATGTATTCATCAATGGCTAGGAGAGGAAGATGAAAGTCATGCAAAGGTGTGGTTATAGAGGCTCCTAAACCTATGCTCTTTCCAAGTACAGTCACACCATAGATATAAGATGAGAATTCTGTGAAGGCTTTGAGTAACTTCAAATAAGGCCATTATGAGAAAGCCATTTCCACAGGCTATATCAATCAAATTTTCTATTTTCTCAGGAGGAATGTAGTTAAATTATTAATCATGCCCAACCTATGAAAAACTGGTCATCAAGGCTGCTTCTACAGATATTAAATTATCTTTCACTAAGGAATAGTCCAAATTTAAACACCTCATATTGGAGTATCTGTCATCTCTTGTATTTTTCAATAAAGGCATTCTAGAATTCTAAACAATTGTTTCAATGAGATGCTAATTGTCAGAGTAAGAAAAATAAAGAATGGAGAAGAGAATCATTCACAGAGTCCTTCACTTTATACATCAGGAATCCAAGGGAAATAGGAAATTGGGCCTTGCAATAGAACCTTCTTAATTAAGCTCATCAGTGCTGCTGTGGTTCATAAAGGGCACAGAGTGTACATTGACACACACCACTAACAACACATAGGCTTACCTCTCATAAGGTTCACTAACAACTCAAGACCAGAACACAAGAATCCCCTGAGCCTTCATTGATATTCTGTAGAGAGAGGTGCTTTTGCTGCACAGTTGGACCTGCTAGTGCAGGGAAGACAGCCCCATGCTACTTGACATGGTTACAGGGTAGCTAAGAAGTGGAGAGGGAACACCTAGTTTTCTATGTTTCAAGGGATCTCCTGACCTAAGAAATAGCCTCAAGATTAGCCAGGATCCCATGATGCCAATATTGCTGACTTCAGCCAGAAGCCTTGCTTTTCTTCCTAGACAACACTAAAATAAAAAGGTGGGAAGGGCACGTGAGACCAAAGATGAGTCTCTCTTTAGGAACACAAATTTGTAATTTTCCTATGCAAGATTAAAAAACAACAACAACTAAAAAAGCCACTATGCACTAGCTTCTCAGTTCCAACATTGTTGAGTTTCTTTTATTTACCCCTGAAAACAGGTATTTCCTAATCTTGGTCTCTCTGGCAAAAAGGCACTTTTCAGAATGCCAGAGGTTATAAACTTTTGACTCTGTCTAATACACTGCAATAAATAATGACCATGAGTTTCTTCCCCTGGTACTTCATCTTACAGCAGTCTCTCACAAACAATTTTGCTTCACGACACACTAAGAAAATGATAATACCTATACTGGACAAATTGGCATAAATTTTGGTATAAGCAGAGGGAACTTGGTATAAAAATTAATTTCATGCTCTTTATATTACATAATTATAACAAAAATAAACTACAAATAATAGGTGAACAAGTTAACTTTAGAATTTGTATAAAACTTCCAAAGAATATTTTTTTAAATACATTTATATTTAATGAGAAACTTGAGATTGTTTTCATAATGATAATTTTTTTAATGTTTGCAATGTCTACACACAATTTCTTATCAAGATACTTTAATAATGATATCTTCAAATTCTTGGTAGTCACCATGGTGAGAAAATTTTTTTGCACACAAGATAGAAAATTGCAGAAGTATATTTAGTGCTGTATTATCCTGTGGATGAATACTTCTTTTTCTCCATTAACATGATTTTGGATAATTCCATCTCTTATCATTATACTTTAGAGTGTGATCATTTTTCAACTTAAATAGTTCTTCCGTGTCTTTCACTGATACATACAATGTCAGAAAATTGTGTGATGCTTCAAATGGATTTAAATTCTAATAGAAATTTTCAAATTAAATATTTAAAACAATGATGAAGAGATTTTCAGTTTTGCTCTGACATGTAAAGATATTAAAAGTCATCATTCCTATCTTTAGCAACAAGGAAAAGCTGGACAAACTGAAATTCGATGACTTTTTTGGACCTATCGGAGAACTGACAGTGCAAAACAAATCACAACCCCAAAATCTGACGAGACATGTGCACCCAAAGAGACACAGGCTAGATCTGTTTACCTGGAGCAAAAGCCTCTGAAGCCATACACTGGTAATTGCTGGAGGCAAACTAGTGTGTGCAATAAGACAAAAAAAAGAAATAAAAATTATACAGTTTGGAAATAAAGTAATAAACCCATATATATTCAAAGATGGCTTGATTGTTTATGCAGAAAATCCCAAAGAATCTACAAAATCTGCTGGATATAATCAAGAATAGCATCAAACAGAAGGCAATCACTTTGCCAGCATTGGACAACTGGAATTTGAAATTTAAAATGCACCACCACTGAAAATAGCAACCAAAAACTCAAGTACTTTGGTATAAATCTTATATAATATGTACAGGATCTGTATAGAAAACTAAAAAAGAAAAAAAGAAAAACACAAAAACAATGGTGAAAGAAATAAAAAAACTAAATAAATAGAGAAATATTTTGTGCTTGTGGATTAGAAAACTCATATTAAGACACCAGTTTTTCCCAACTTGATCTATAGACTCAATTCCTATCAAAATTCCAGTAAAGTATTGTGCAGATATTGAAAAACTGATTTAAAATTTGTATGAAAAGGCAAAGAATCTAGAATAGCCAACACAATACTGAAGAACAACAAAATTGGAGAACTTACACTATCTGATTTCAATACTTACTACAAAGCTACAGTAATCAAGACAGCATGTTTATTGGAGAAAGAACAGGCACTTCAATCAATGGACCAGAAGAAAAATCCCAGAAATAGAACCACACGCATATAAACTGATTTTGACAAAGTTACAAAGGCAATTCAATGGAGAAATATTAGTCTTTTCAACAAACGGTGCTGGAACAATTCAACATCCATATACAAAAAAAAAAGAAAAGAGAAAAGAAACAAACCTAGACACAGACTTTACACATTACACTAAAATGTTTGCAAAACACATGTCTGATAAAAGACTTGTATACAAAATTTTAAAAGAATATTTGAAACAACGATAAGAAAACAAACAGGGAAAAATTGCAATTTGAGGTGGTGGGCATGCTGATAGCATTGATTCGCTCACCACATCTTTGGTACAGGTGCTGACCATGAATATATGTAATCAATAAAAATTTTTAAGTTTTTTAAAAGGAAAGCAATAAGTAGGCAAGAAATCTGAACAGATGCCTCACCAAAGAAAATATACAAATGGAAAATATGCATATGGAATAATATTCAACATTATTTGTCATTATAGAAATTCAAACTAAAACAACAAGATACAACTACACAACTGTTAAAATAGCTAAAGTCCAAAGATTGATCATAGCAATTGTTGGAAGAGATGTAGAGAGACAAGAACTCTCATTCATTGCTGGTGGGAATGCAAAATGGTACAGCCATATTGAAAGATGGTTTAGCAGTTCCTTATAAAACCAAACATGTTCTTACCATGTGATCTAGCAATCATGATCCTTATTATTAACCCAACTGATATGAAAACTTATTCCCATATAAAAACCTTCACTCAATGTTTATAGCACCTTTTATTCATAGTTGCCAAAAATTAGGACAGTCAAGATGTTCTTCAATAGGTGAATAGGTAGAAAAACTGCACTACATCTATAAAATGGAATATTGTTCAGTGATTAAAAGAAATGATCTATCAAGCCATGTAAATAACAAGGATAAATCTTAAATGCATATTTCTAGTCAAAAAAAGCCAGTCTGAAAAGGCAATATACTGTATGATTCGATATTCTGGATAAGGCAAAACAATAGAGATGGTAAATAGATCAGTGGTTGTAGGAGTTTAGTAGAATAGGGAATTACAGGACAGAATACAGATGGTGACAGAATAACCTAACTGTATCACAAGTGTATGAAGAAATCTCATTGAAGTGGGTTGGGGAAAACGATGCTCACCTAACTAACTTTGGAAATGAGTGCAGACTGTAAGACTATAGTCAGACTGTAAGACTATAGTCAGAAGGGACAGTACATAAACACTATAGTATGACTGATAAAAATTTTTCCCCTCCACAGAAGTGCAGGCTAACAATTCTGAAACCACTGTAAATGTACAGTGCACTTGAACAATTAAGTAAATGAATAATAGATGTCTGGATCCAAGTTTATCAAAGTTGGAATGAAAGGTTACAGATAAGCAAGGGGAGAAGGCTAGGATGGTTCAAGTAGTCATGGATTGAGGTTACAGACATCAGTAAAAACTCATGTTTGCTTAACATAGATACAGGTAGATACAGTTATAGATACATGTGAATACATAGGTTAGAACACATACATATTTCCTTGCTCTGTCAATTGAAAGGTCCTAGAAATAAGGACACACCAGCAGCAGCTAGCACACCTAGTTTCTAGTACCATTCTCCAATAAAAGGAACCAGGGCTCCATAGAGCAATGACTGATTCTAGGACTGGGGCAGAAAATACAAAAGGCAATCCTAGAGACTATTGCAATGCCAGAATGTAATAAAATGCAAAGAGATAGAGAGAGAGAGAGAGAAGAAGGAAAGAAGAAAATACAATGATGAGTGTGAATCAGTGGTACACAGGAGCCAAGTAAAAGAGCTCTCCAATAGCCAAAGATAGAATGAATGACCTATAAATAGTGTATTATTATATTAAAACTCAAAGTGTAAAATAAGTACCTAAGTACATACTAATAAAGATAAATGATTGACTGAAGAAATAAATGAGGGAGAATAGTTTATGTAGATATATCCAAATAACTCATGTAGGAGCTGGAGCGTAACTCTCCACTCCTTAAGTGTGGGCTGCACATGGTGACTTCCTTCCAAAGAGGTTAGTATGGAAAGCAGGAAAAAGGGTAACCTTTTACTGTGGAGAAATCTGACAAGCACTGCCTTAGCCAGGTGATCAAGATTAACATCAACAGTGAAAAATCACACTGATGTTTTGTACCCTTGATATGTGATGAGAATGGCACTTCACTGCCGTGGTCTTCCTAGCAAAAACCCATGACCCCAGTCCAACCGAGAGAAAAACATCAGATAAAACCAATTGAGACAGAGTCTACAAAATACTTAACCAGCACTATCAATGTCATCAAAAATAAGGAAAGCCCTAAGAAACCATCACAGCCACGAGGAGCCTAAGGAGACATAACAACTCAATGCAATGTAGTATCCTGGATGAGATCCTGGAACAGAAAAAGGGCATGAGGTAGAAAGTAAGGAAATCTGAATAAAGTATGGACTTTAGTTAATAATAATGTATAATACTGGTTCATTAATTGTGACAAATATAGTACACAATATTAATACATCACTAATAAGAGAAACTGAGTATGAGGTATATGGGATTTCTTTATAC
Source organism: Galeopterus variegatus (assembly GCF_000696425.1). Classification (NCBI taxonomy): domain Eukaryota; kingdom Metazoa; phylum Chordata; class Mammalia; order Dermoptera; family Cynocephalidae; genus Galeopterus; species Galeopterus variegatus. Next base: position 211,529 of record NW_007727405.1, read on the forward strand.
TATTTTCCAAGTTTTCTGTAAATCTAATACTATTCTAAAATGTAAGAAGTATTAATAAAATGCACACAATAAAGCTTTGCCTATAGCTTACATAAATTTTCCTCTGTGAATTTTACTAATTTGTTTTTAGAGTTCAAATTAGAATCCCAATTAAATATTATTAGAAAGTATTTTTAACTTTATCTTTCCAAAGCTGAATTTTGTGAATCCACAAACCTTTTCAATATACATACATATATATATATATATACATATACACACACATATTTTATCACTGTTCTTGAACTTTTCTGTTAATTTTATTTGGGTGTTCCAAATTTTCTATTAGGTAAGTCATTTTTGGAAGCCAATAAGTCTCCTTCAATACGTTTTGTAAATAACAATCACATAGATACACTCACCACGCATACACACACCCACACACACATATTTCAATATGAAATAGTAGAGTGTAGTGTTCTGATCTCATTTCTTTAAATAAACCTGAAAATAGAATAGGAATGTAGAGACTGGAATTTTAATAGATATTTTTTTTATGTGGATTCCAGAACTCCAGGCAAACCTTTACATATAAGAGATTCTCTTTATGAATAGAAAAATGTATTACTTCAATTTCAGAGTTTGCAAATTGAACTTAACGTGTAATGCTTTTACACCTCCTATAACTGCTGCTGCACTGTCAGTATACGTCAAACCTATGCATTTTCAATACTATCTTATTTTATACCAGGGTTCATCTACCATGTGAATGTAATCTCCAAAAGTTTGTTGTTTCTTTCAAGTCACATAATGTTTCTCAGCATTTCTTTTCAGCAATCCTAAATGAGAGGTAAGAAGAATTAATTTATTCTAAGGCTGATGCCCTGCAGGTGGTCTTCCTGAGAGGGTGTGAGCTGCTTGCAGAGCAGAACTAATTGGAAATTCAGACTGCTCCATGGAGAAGAGATGCAGCCAAGTACTACAGGTATTCAATTCTGTGAGACTGTTAAGTCAGTGGTAAGTCAGGGTGAAAGCAAGTGGCTTATACTATCATGTATCTACAACTGCAAGGCATGGACTCCAGTCCTTGATCATAGAAGAAGGATTTATGCTCTCATAAGCAAAAATTCTAATGTGGCATATCAATGCTGATGGCCTAAGTGCTAATACATAGTGGACTTGTGAATATTTGAGGTGCAATTCAGGTCATTTGCTTTATAATTTGGTGCAGAAAGCTAGATGTCTGGTCCCAAAACACACCTTAACCTTCAGGAGGAGAACCAAAGCACTAGTGATCAATAGCATATCCAGGAGATGTTTAAAAAGTTGTCTTTTGGGGGGTTGGTAAAGTCAAGCAATGATAAAAAATTGAATTACAGGTTACTAATTTGACACACATCTCTTGTGCTGACTCTATCATGAAACAGAAACCAAAGAGAACATTCTTTTATTATAATTAATGGTCTTAGAAAGAGTTTTCTAGAAGTTAGCAGACTCTACTGTGGGGAATCAAAGTTGCAATTTGCTAATCCCAGTGGTAGGAATGATGCCCTTCTGATTTCACCCTTGACCTTCTGAAACTATGTAAGTCAGTCCAAGGCTGGATAGTGCTGCTAGAGTATTACATGTTCTGCGTTAAGTGGAATAAAAAGAGAAAAGACCTAAAGCTCAAGGTCTGTGTAACTGCCCCCCCCCCCAGAAAGATAAATAACTACCAAATACACCAGGTAGCTGACAGAGTCACTAAACAGGCTATTTCAGGAATCTCCCTCTTGTAAGTTTGTATAAATATGACTTTTAGATCCAAAAGCCAAATAGGATGAGATTTGATGGTGTTTCCCGCCCTATTTCATGTAAAAAAAAAAAAAATACACACACTCACACACACACACACACACATATTTATATATACACACACACACACACACATATTTATATATACACACACACACACACACACACACATATATATACTGGGAGGTGGGAATGAGGGTTTCCTGCAACTGACAAAAGACTGCTTAATACAGATATAGGGCACATGAGGAGAGGGCTCAGAACTTCCCAGAAGAGGAGATGAAAAGGACTTCAACATGATAACTTTTCCCAATGAGATTAGGTTCATAAACTGATTTAACCCACAGGTTAGCCCTGGAGGGGTCGCTAGAGAAGGATCTCTGTTCACAGAGGTACCACCTATCCAACTGTGGATACACCCCAACACAGTTCAAGCACGGGAGATGTTGTTCTTCAGCACTGGACTATTCAGATAGCATTTCAGCAAACAAGAAGACATTCTTTATTGACCAGGAGACACGGTACTCCAGTTCTTTAGATCTATTATAATGCTCCTTATTAGCCAGGGAATGTAGTACACAGGGACATCTTACTTCAAAGCCCTAAGAGTCTGCACTCTTGCACTTCCTTTGAAATGAAGCAGAGGTTCCATGCTACATCCCTTTCTATCCCTTAAGAAAGATTGGATCTACTGGGTCAAGGGAGTCTGCTCTGAAAATTTAACCTATTGCAGACCCTTCCCCTTTTAAAATATGTAGTTTATTCAGTAAATGGGTTGAAACAGCATCTCCGTATTTGAAATATACTGACTTTAATATTCAAAAAAGCTGGGCTGATCCCGTGGTGCACTAGGGAGAGTGCGGCGCTGGGAGCGCAGCGACACTCCCGCTGTGGGTTCGGATCCTATATAGGAATGGCCGGTGCGCTCACTGGCTGAGCGGGGTGTGGGCGACACCACACCAAGGGGTTGCGATCCCCTTACCGGTCACGAAAAAGACAATATATATATATATTCAAAAAAGCTAACCGATTGTTTTGATTCTTTAAGTACAGCAGTACAAGATATGTCAACCTCTTTCTGAGGTTGTTATATTATACAGGTTATCCTGACATTTCTGAGACCATTCAATCCTTAGAAACTTCATCAGTGTAGCCACCCCTGAAATTTTGTCTCTCATCCTCTGCCTTAGATGTTTCTTGATGAGGCATTTAGGTACTTATTCATTCTTTGCCATCAAATTCAATTAACATAATGTCATACATGTAATGGACCATAATGAAGTTCTACAGGATACTCAAAGTCACTACAGACTATTATGACTATATTATGACCAAGATCAGGAGCATGGACTGTCCTGAAGGCAAGATAAAGAAAGTATAAAATGGATCTTACTTGGCAAAGGCAAAGTGCTTCTGATTGTCTTTACTAATCAGCACGAAACAAAGTTTTTGCTAAGACAATATTGTGTAAAATTGCTAGGTGCTGTGTTGATTAGATACAATAAGAATACTTTGACAAATTACAGCTGTGATTGGAGTCACTGTGTATTAATAAAATACAACCTTCTACAGCACCTGTCTGACTTTTGCACCAACCAAACAGAAGAGCTAAATATGAATGTTTTAGAAATCATGATCTCTGCATCTTACAAGTATTAGGCCCATTATTCCCTGAAATCAGAGAACTCAATCTATAGCAGCATCTTCCAACATCATCTTTAGTATAACAGAGTCTAACAAGTGCAAAAATTTTCAAGAATTATGGGGCTCCATTATTCACCAATGCATTTCATAACCCCTTGATGAAGGGCATGTACTCCAGATCTTCCTAGATAGACAGCTAGGGAGTGACTGAGTGACTTGTATAAAAATACATCTACTCCAATATTCATATCCCATACTCCGTATGACCCCTTCCTCTAAAATATATAAAGGAAGCACTGGCAACTCAATCTCACTCTACTGTGGGCAACAACTGTATCCAAGCTTCAATTAACCAACCCAGTATACCTAATCCCACTCCAAGTTATTAGAACCAAAAAATCCTGAGTTCCAATGAGTATACTCCTAGTGATAAATTCAACCTGATGCATATTTCACACTCTGTTGTCCTTGGTCTAAGACCATTAAACTCTATTTCCATATGTGCTCCCAAGTTTTCTAATACAATACATTTGGAAGGAATATACAACTCCTTTGGTATGTAGGCTACATTTTCCAGGAGCAGGCTTAGCAATTCTCCCTATGAAACAAAATGGTATCAAATACTTGCTATTGGCCTAGAGTTAATGAGGAGTTATGGGGTGGGGTCTGGAGAAAATAAACATCCTGATGTAAACAGCTACCCTAAAATAAATCGTTAAAAGATTTTGATACAAAGACAGTTTGGAGAGGTCAGTTGGGAAAAAAAGAGGCTGCTTCTACTTGCAAGGAATGTTCAGAGAGGTCTGGAGGTACTAAATGCTCAGCTTCGGGCCGGCCCGGTGGCGCACTGGATAGTGCGCCGCTTGGGAAGCGTGGCGGCGCTGCCGCCCGAGGGTTCGGATCCCACATACAGACCGGTTCCCGCTCACTGGCTGAGCGAGGCGCGGGAGCAACACCGAGGGTTGCAATCCCGTTGCCGGTCCCCGGTCCGGTACGGGGGCAACACTGAGGGTTGCAATCCGTTGCTGGACACGGAAAAAGACAAAAGACAAAAAAAAATAAAAATAAAAATAAAAAAATAAATGCTCAGCTTCATATCTTCTTCCCTCTTCTTCCCAACTATTGCCCTACATTAACATAAGAGACTTGGGAAAGTGGCGTATTTAACTGTTGTTGCAACTCAGCAACCTGGGCAATCAGGCTTTGCACTTGATTCTTAGCTATGTTTTCCCTATTGCTATATGAGTCCAAGGAATAACTTTAAGGCCTTCCAGAAGATTTCATGATTACTTACAGTGTCTTGAGTTGGGAGTTTACTCAAAAGGATTTACCTTATATTTTTCTTTGTGTATGTTGTTCAGAGAAGTCAGAAGCAGCCTTCCCATGACACGAGACTTTATTCTTCAAACAGCTTGCAGTCTATCAGTACACCACCATCCTGCACTACTACCAATGAAAATATGAATGTCATTGAATGCCACATATTACCTGTCTCCCATCTCCCATGACAAAGAAGTATCTAGGTATCCTCATTAAACAAAAGAATCCCATTTTGTGCACCTGTTTCCTCAGCACATTCTTGATGTCAATGGCACAGGAGAAGGTGAAGTTATTACCAGAACCTGTTGAGACCTGCGGATCGAAAGTGAGCTTCCCGGGCCGGCCCGGTGGCGCACTGGAGAGTGCGCCGCTTGGGAGCACGGCGGTGCTCCCGCCGAGGGTTCGGATCCCATGTGGAGACCAGTTCCCGCTCACTGGCTGAGCGTGGTGCGGGCGCAACACCGAGGGTTGCGATCCCGTTACCGGTCAGTAAAAAAAAGACAAAAAGGAAAAAAAAAAGAAAGTGAGCTTCCCAACAGATGTTGTGGCAAAAAAGAAATGTAGCCACACACATTACTGCAACAAGGCAGGAAGGAAGCAGAGGGGTGGGATACTACAATCAATCTCTCCCATTTTTTCTCTCCCCATTAGTTCAGCTGTGACTGGCTGAAACCAAGCAGAAGGCAGAGTTTCTAGGGGTCAGGTTCGTAGGGCACAGAGGAGATTAGACAATGGATGGAGGGAAGAAGCTGAAAAAAAAGAAAGAAACAATACAATAAAGTCACAATTTCTCACATATGTGAAAATTGCTTATCTTGCCAGCTTGCATGATATCAACCATATTTGCAAAGGAAAAAAGATAAAATTTTTAAGGAGCTTCTTTCAAAACTACTATTAATACAAGCTGGCACTGTCGATACATGACATGACAGGAGAAATGGAGGTGTGAGGAAAATGGAGTCAGTATAGTCAGGCCCCCTCGCCTCATATCTGGCTGGGTATGATTCAGCACATCCATTGTAAACAAGTTATATAAGAGTGGTGTAACTGCACATGTGTGCCCACATACTCCTTGGCTCATTGCCACTATTGTGTACTTTTGGTATAAAAGGCAGCAGCTCTGAACCACTGGCCAGCAGAGCTCACAACAGAATAAAGCATGTCAATCTTGTTATCAACTTCCAGAATCTCTTTTCAACTACCTGACTCATGACCTGCACAGGACAGGATAGAGGGGTCTGTGATCCAGCCTGACAGGAGGAAACATTATTGAAAAAAAAAAATTTTATATCAGCTTGATGAGAATACAGATATTTGTAAGTATCAATAGTTATGTAGTGCTAGCATTGCCCACTGCCCTCCTGAGCAGTGCAGAGGGATCCAGAAAAGCCAGATACATCAGTTTCTGATGGAGGGAACAAGCCCGGGAGTTCTGTAGCTTATAAACCATGAGATTGGGGAAGCACTAACCTCACCTGCAGCATAATCAGTGGTGCAATTAAAAATATATTGTGTATTATGATGTGCATCTCCACCTCTGCCTTGCCACCTCAACATACATTGTTGGGAAAACAAAGCCACACCCCTACTGTGATCAGTGTCTGGCCCTAAGTATTGCAGAGGTATGACACAGCAAAGCACTGTCTTCCAGCCCTTGTCCACCACCAGCTCTGCATTCTCACAGGATGGCTTACACCTGGGTAACCGAAATAGACTCTTCTTCTCCTAGTAAGTTCCTTATAGTATATTTGACAATTGGATACAAAAATTAAAACATTGTGCAATGGGTTTTTCAATATGACAACTATAACATAAAAGGAGAAGGAAAGTAAAGGGACTTATGGTACTAAGGTTCTCAATCCTGATTGTGGTATTAGTTTCACAAACCTATATGTGTGTTAAAATATAGAGAATTTTATACCAAAAAATAAATTCTACTGTATGATAATTTGAAAAAATAAAATCTACAAAAAATATATTTAAAAATGAAGTCAGATGAGAGTCCATGATGTGGCCCAGTGTAGTCACCTGGACACTTATACCTGCAGTTCACCCTTCCCCTACTGATGCCTTCCTAGAAATAGTCTCACATTTCTACTTAACATCGCTGATGCTTCAGGGTTTGTAAGTGAATGAATTAGTCCATCCTGGAGCCTCTGCACTTGGAAACTGGGATCTCTTTTTTGTAAGACAATAAATTTTACAAATTACCAAAAAAGAACAATTGAAATTCTGAAATCTTTATGTGTGTGCATGTGTGTGCTGTGTGTTCATGAAATAACAACTCAATAGATGGAATGTAAGAGAGTGGATATAATTATAAAGGGAATTAATCAGAAAATGACACATCCTAATTTGGGTTCTCCCAGAAGCAGATTGTGAACCAAGGTTTGGGTCTATTGAAATTCTCAAGGGAAGGAAGCCAAACAAGAAAAAGATTTCATGTGAAAGTTTAGACTCAGCCTAATCCAAAGCCTAAGGACTATTCTCTCAAAATAACTGCAGAGAACAGTTAGCAGTAAGGTATTTGAAGGTTGGGGATGGTGCTGATTAAAGGGATTAGTTTAATAGACATCAACCATGCTCCTTATAATACTGATAAATTTATCCTGAATTCATGTCAGGGAAATAAAATAAAGGAAAATATGAACCAGAAGTTAAAAACTTGGAGGATAGAAAGATCATCTAATAAAAGTTCCAGAAGAAAAAAATGAGGAGCAGGAAAATTTGAAGAGTCAGTGGCTGAAAATTTTTCAGAAGTAATGAAAGTAATGATATCTCAGACTGAAAGTGAACATGGAGTGCTAAGAAGGATGGACAATAATAAATACACACTGAGATATGCCATGCTAAACTTTCAGTATATCAGGGATAAAGAGAAAACCTTTAAAACGACCTAATATATGAGACAGATTACCTACAAAGGAACAATTATTAGAATGACATGAGCTAAAATGGGTGTCAGAACACAATGGAGTAATATTTTCAAAGAGCTGAGAGAAAAGGATGTCAACCTAGAGTTTCATACCTAACTAAGCTACTTTTAAGAGAAAGGATGAAATAAAGACATTTCTAGATCCTCAAAGGTTAAAAGAGTTCAAGAATCACAGAGCTTTGCTCAAAGAGCTTCTTTAGCCAGAAGAAAAGAGGTCATAAAATCCAGGAATAGAATGTTAAAAAAAAACTGATCAGTATACAATTTGTTGATAAATTTAACTAACATTTGACAGCAAAATTATGTTAGTGAAAGATAGGACTAACATTTTAAGCAAATATTTTTTTTAATTATTTTTTAAATTGACATAAAATTAAAGCATACCTAAATTCCTATCTTCCCAGAGAGAAGTAAGGTGATATCATAGATAAATCTTATGTAGACCTTAAGGGAAAATATTATTTTCAAACCTGAAGATTAAAATAATGTAAGGGTAACTTCCAAAATATACAATCTGTACCATCTAAACCAGCAGAGGAAATAAAAAGTTAAATTAGAAAAAGATTACTAATCTAACAGAAGGTAGGAAAGAAGATGAAAGCAAGTTAAGAAAGAGCACAGTAAATAAGAAAACAAAAACATAGAGGACAGAAGTCCATATATATGAGTAATAAAGATAAATGTAAATGGATTAATATTAGCTATGAAAGGACCAATTTCACCAGAGATGAATCTTTATTCATTGAATTAATGACATATACTTTTTCTAACATCTCTAGTAGGGGTATCTTGACACAGAACATGACATGTTGTTTAAATTATGTCAGCTGAGGGGAAAGGCTATGTGTTATGCATGGCAGGGCCACTGTAGTTCAATGCAAATAGCATAAACACGGGTTGCAGAGTTTGGGGTTAGGTTTGTCTAGAGAAACATTTTTGGAAAACAAAAAGAACTGTTAATCAAAGTCCTATCACCTCCTTCCCAATTAGTGGTAGCCAATATAACTTAAAAATTTTTTAAACCGAAATGCTGTTAAATGGCGGTTGTTATATACATAAATTTGAGTGTTGCACTAATTGGATTCCCAACATTACCAAATAATAATTATCCTGGATCCAGGTATAGTATATTTTTAAAACCATCTACCCATTCTTCATCTTGCATACCTCCTCAGTTGTTGAGCACTGTGGTTGGTTGTCTGTGTTTTAAAGTTTACACCCTTATACACATTAACCTCCTTTGCCCATTAAACATTAATTTCCTGAGAGTCCTAAAACATGTATATTTGCCTTTGTAGTGCAGAGCTTTGTTCATAATAGATGACTTTGTTCCTGTTTCTAGAGAGCAATAACGGCAGCACCAGTGTTAGTAGCGGATGTCCACTAGAAAGCCTCGGACCCTGTAAGAACCGTTCTTCATATGAGCAAGTGCCACCATGAGAATGATTTACTTACCTTGATTCTACATGGGATTACACCCTGTAGGAATGAATATACATAAAAATCCTAAATAATGACAGTGAATTTGCCTAGAAATTATGTATGTGGGTTGTGTAATGTTTTGGCATACCTTAAATTCATCATAATAGGTTTGGATACCTTTTCACAATAATTTACTTTAAAAAAAATACATTAAAATTTTCACATCCTTGGATAACGCAATTCATGTCAAGAAAAGGATTACTAATTCCCTTAATGATTCATTTTATACTCAACTCCACAGAATGCAGGAGTCTAGAAGAAGATATCATTTTGCAATAAATGTCAAAAACATGTTTTATCTAAATAGCTCAACATACAGTACTGACAAAACTTAGTTAGAGATAATTTATACCCTTCTGTGGCCAAAATAATCTATGAGTTTCCTCAAATTGCTTTTGTCTATAAAATAAACTCAATTTGCTTTACCATATGAAGCACAAATTTAAAGCAATATTTCATAAATCTCTGTCACTAAAGATTAAAGTAATCTTTAATTTACAAATACCACTCCCAGCCTATGAGCTTTATGTTGCCAGGGTTTTAAAATTGAGTTAGACAATATAGAGCTGATTTTGAACCTCATCTGCTAGTAAAGGCAAGATTTCTAATAAAATAAGAAGAGATAAGCCATTATTAAATGTCCCTAATATATCTGCACTAATTTGTGCACTAACATGGTTCTAAACTCCTGTTTGTCTGAACAGGATTGTTTTAATAGAACACTGGGGATGAGGCATTTAAGTTGTGTCCACAGCTATCTGTCAAAGCAACTTCACTTGGTAAATTTCACACAGTGTTCACATCTGCTGCATAAGGTCAAGGCGCTGCACAAGGTTCTTTAGCCCTTGTTTGTGAAAAGGCATATTAGCAATAGATTCTCTCACTTTGGATGACTGTTTCAACACTAAGTACCAGTCACAAGCCCAATGTCAAATGTAATTGGATTAAACTCTATACTATAGTATATTCATATATTAAATTTGTAATAGGCCAGTGTCTAGCTATTTCTAAAACTTTCATTTTAAAAATAAATGCTATTATGTGATATCTATGATATTCTTCCTTCTCTTTATATAATTAGCAACAAATTTGAGTACCTAATAAGTATGAGACACCGTGCTAAGCAGTTTACATGTATTACCACATTTAATTCTCACAATTTACAAAAGAGAAAACTGAGGCACTGGAAAGTTAAATCATCCAAGGACACATACTAGTAAATGTTGGAGTGCATTTTGCTTTAATTAATAGACTTCAGTTTTTAGAGAAGTTTAAAGTTTACAGAAAAATTGAGCACAAAGTACAGAGAATGCCTGTATACCCTCTTCCCCTACCTCTATCCCCTCCTGCACACAGTTTCCTGTTATTAACATCTTGCATTACTATAGTACATTTGTTATAGTTGATGATACATTATTATTAACTAAAATGCATGGTTTACATTAGGTTCACTCTTTCTGTTATATAGTTCAGTGGCTTTTGACATATGCATGATGCCATGTCTTTGCCATTAGAGTGTTACACAGAATACTTTCACTGCCCTAAAAATCACTGTGTTCCACTCGTTCTTCCCTCCTGCCAAATTTTTGGAAACCACTGATCATTTTACTATCTCCACAGTTTTGCCTTTCCCAGAATAAAATGTAGTTGGAATCATACAGTATGCAGCCATTTCAGACTGGCTTTTTTCACTTCGTAACATGCATTTAAGGTACCTCCATGTCTTTTTGTGGTTTGATAGCTCACTTTTCATCACTGAGTAATATTCTACTCTGTGTAACCATCACAATTTGTCCATTTCCCTATTAAAGAACATCTTACTTGCTTCCAAGTTTTGGCAATTATGAATGAACCTGCTATAAACATTCATATGCAGGTTTGGGGGTGGACATAAGTTTAACTCATTTAAGTAGATATCCAAGAGCTCTGTATTGGCTTTCTAGGGCTGCTATAACAAAGTACCACAAATTAGGTGGCTTAGAACAGAAATTTATCGTCTCACAGTTCTGGAGTCTGAAATCAAGATGTCAGTAGGGTGGGTTGTGGGTTCCTTCATAGAGCTGTGAGGGACAATCAGTTCAATGCTTCTCTTCTAGTTTATGGTAAATTGATAGCAATCCTTGGTGTTCCTTGGCTTGTAGATGCATCACTCCAGTCTCTGTCTCATCTTCCCATGGCGTTCTCCCCTGTGCTATCACATCATCTTTCTTCTATGTGTGTCTGTCTCTATATACAAATTTCCCATTTATAAAAGGACATCAGTCATATCGAATTAGGACCAACCCTACTGACCTCGTTTTAACTTGATAATTTCTGTAATGACTCTATTTCCAAACAAGGTTATATTTTAAGGTACAGGGAGTTAGGACTTCAACATATCTTTTAGGGGGAACACAAATCAACCCACAAGTGCAACTGCAAGATTGTATGCTAAGACTATGCTTATCATTTTTTTAACTGCCAGACTGTCTTTCAAAGTGGTTGTACATTTTGCATTCCCACAAGCAATGAATGAGAGTTCCTGTTGCTCCCCTTGCTCATCAGCATTAAGTGTTGTCAGTGTTTTGGATTTTAGCCATTCTAATAGCTGTGCCGTGGTATCTTATTGTTATTTTCACTTGCAGTTCCCTGATGACGTATGATACTGGGCATCATGTCACATTTATTTGCCACCTGTGTATCTTCTTTGTTGAGTTGTCTGTTCACATAGTTTTCTCATTTTTTAATTGGTTTGTTTGTTTTCACAGTCCATGTGTATTTTGAATATGAATACTTTACAAGATATGTTTCTGCCAAGAATTTTCTCCAATTCCATGGCTTGGCTTCTCAGTTTTTTAACAGTGTCTTTTGAAGAGCAGAAGCTTTTAATTTTAATGAAACTGAACTTAAAATTTTTTTTCTTTGGTTTGTATCTAAAATGTCAGAACAAAACCCAAGGTCACCTAGATTTTCTCCTAGGTTACCGTCTAGAAGTTTTATAGTTTTATGTTTACATTGAGGTCTATGATGCATTTTTAGTAATTTTCATCAAAGATATAAGGTGAGTTTAGTTTCTTTTTTTTTTTTTGTATGTATATGTACAGCTCTTCCAGCACCATTTCTTAAAAACCTTAACTGATACATGTACTCTTATATTTACTCATTTTATCTTATGTTTTTTTGTCTGTGTTGTTTTATTTTCCTTTTATTTTTTAATTGAAACATAGTTAATTGTACATATCTGTGGGGTACAGAGTTGAGTATCAATACCCGTGTGCAATATGTGATGCTCAGATCAGGATAATTAGTATATTCAGCATTATACAATGTAATCACTTTTCATGGCCCTTTATCAGTTCCTCTCTTAACTCTCCTCCCCTTCCCCTTTTCCTACCTCTGGTAACCTCAGTTCTGTTCTTTCCTTTTGAAAGTTCAGTGTATTATTGTGATTGTTGTCTTTCTTCCTTTTTTCCATTTATTTGTTTATTTTTCAGCTCCCACTTGTGAATGAGGACATGTGGTATTTCTCTTTCTGTATCTGGCTTATTTCACTTAATGTAATTTTCTCTAAGTTCATCCATGTGGCTGTGAATGGCAGTAGTTTTTTTTTTTTTTTTTTTTTTTTTGGCTGAGTATTACTCCAGTAGTAAATATACCACACTTTCCTTATCCAGTCATCCAACGAACGATGGACGTTTAGTTTGGTTCTTACTATTGGCTATTGTAAATAGAGCTGCAATAAACATGGGAGTACAGATATCCCTTTGACATGATGATTTCCTTTCCTTTGGGTATATGCACAGCAGTGGAATTGCTGGATCTTATGGCAGTTCCATCTGTAGTTGTTTGAGGAACCCCCATACCATTTTCCATAATGGCTGCACCAACTTATAGTCCTACCAACAGCCAGAACTATTTTTTGAAAAGACTATCATTTCTCCATTGAATTGCCCTCACTCCTTTATTAAAAATCAATTGACTTTATTTTTGTCAACTAGTTCTTTTGGGGGGTTTTCTATTCTGTTTTATTGATCTATTTGTATATTCTTTCACCAATACCACACTGTCTTCAGTATTATTGCTTTATAGTAAGTACTGAAGTCAGGTAGTATCAGCCCTCCACCTTTTTTTTTTTTTTTTCTATATCATTTGGCTATTCTGGGATGTTTGCATTTTCATATCAACTCTCAGATCAGTTTGTCAATATCCACAAAATAATTTGCTAGACTATACATAAACATGGAATATCTCTCCATTTATTTAGATTGTCTTTGATTTCTTTCTTCAGAGTTTTATAGTTTTTCTCATATAGATCTTGTATTTTGTTCAATTTATACCTAATTATTTTATTTTTTGAAATGCATTTGGTATGTTGTTTTTACTTTTCGTGTGTATGCAATTGACTTGATTATTAACCTTGTATTCTGCCACTTTACTATAATAACTTATAAGTATAAGGACTCATTTTGCTGATTCTTTAGGATTTTGTACATAATGACATTTATGAACGAAGATAATTTTATTTCTCCCTTTCCAATCTGTATATTTTTTATTTCCTTTTTTATTTATTTATTTATTTATTTTTTGACATTGCATTAGGACTTTCGGTACAACGTCAAATACTTGTAGTGAGAAGAGACATCCTTGCTTTGTTTTTGATCTTAGAAAGCTTCTAGTTTCTCATTAAATACGATGTTAGCTATAGGCTTTTTGTAATTGTTTTTTATCAAGTTGAGGAAGTTCACCTATATTTCTGGTTTATTTCTAGTTTGTGTAGTTTTATCATAAATGGGTGTTAGATTTTTTTAAAAAATACTTTTTCTACCTCTAATCACACGATCATTTGTTTTTTCTTAGTCTGTTGATGTAATAGATTACATTAATTGATTTTCAAATGTTGATCCAGCCTTGCATACCTAGGATAATTCCCACTTGGTCATGGTATATAATCCTTTTTTATACATTGTGGGATAGTATTTGCTAATATTTTGTTGAGGACGTTTGCATCTATATTCACAGGAGATATTGGTCTGTAGTTTTCTTCTCCTGTAATGTCATTGTCTGGTTTGGTATTGGAATGCATTTTGAAACCACAGTCTGATTTCAGAGCCCATGCTATTAACTACTATATTTACTATCTGAATGCTTTGAGTTTCGACAGTTTAATCTCTAGCATGAAACAGACACTGTTAGTTGTTTTCATTCATATTGTTGCATTTTTCTACAACATACAGTAGGAGAAAAGATAATCCTGGTAGAAATAAGTAAATTTGTCTTATTTCTAAGATAAATGTAACTAGTAGAGTTCCCCTCATGATATTTGTGTGAGGAATAAGCTACACAGTAAATGAGAAACACCTAACATAGTGCTTAAACACTTCACAAACATATACTGTGTTCTTGAGGTAAGAGCCAAATCACAATGGAAATCATTTGTGCTGCAAAACAATATCTATACTACATATTGTAATTAGCACAGTGCTGGGCACATAGTTGATATTCAACAAATCTTGTGAATTGAATGCATAAATATTTCAAACAATATTCCTAAATTTTGCCTTCTTGTTTTTAAGCAAAATTAAGATTGAGAACCTCAAAGTTATTATTACAGGTGGTGATGGCTAAAAGAGAAAAATATAATCAAATGTTTTAAATTTTAATAATATAAAAATAGTAATAAATAATCACATTTTCATGATGCAAGATATATATGTGAATTTTAATCATCACGGTAAATATCAAATAAGGTATCTTTTTTTAATGAACATACACTATAAGAGCTTCCACTTCACCACATTAAACATTTAAAGGATGTCCATTTAGATTATAAAAGAATATAGAAACCTCTTCCATCAATACATATTTTTAGAAATGTACTTTTATTAAAATGCCATGGATGAATAGACAAATGCTTCCAGGGCAATCATACTGTAATACATTTTCTCAGTTACCACCATCATGATCACTGAAATAAAAGATATGACCCTACTCACCAGGGCATGGTCAAGGAGCTGTACAGACCCAATCAGACTCTTTTGAAGAGGCAGTAGGGACTATGTCCCTATTCTTGTTGACACTTCAAAATGAAGTATAAGTACCTGACTTATGATTAAGCAAAAATTTTTACCCATGAACCTACTTATGACCTCATAGCTTGCTATTCTTCAGAAGGAAGAGATAAAATGCTCTAGAGCAGGGTAACCAATTGTATCCAGCCTGCAACCTACTACTGTACAATCCATGAGTTAGGAATGGTTTTTAAATTTTTTTAACTGTAAAAAGAAGAAGAGAAGGAGAAGGAGGAGGAGAATACGAGACACAAGCTGTGCATGACCAACCAAGCCTAGAATATATACTATCTGATCCATATGGAAAAAGTTTGCCAACTCTTTCTCTAGAGTAGAGCTGCCTAATCAAACTTCCCATGATGATGAAAATGTTCTGTACCTCTGCTGTCCAATATGGTAGTCACAAAACAAATGTGGCTATTGAATAGTTGAAATGTGGCTAGTACAACTGAAGAAATAAATTTTTATTACATTTAATTTTAATTAACTCAAATTTAAATAGCAACATGCGCCTGGTGACTACCAAATTGGACAGCACAGCTCTACAGTGCCATTTCTTTTTTCCCAATAGTTCAGAGCCATCAAATGCCAAGAATAGTAGATGGGATAGAAGCACCTACTACCTTATTTGTCCTTAGCTATCCAGTTAATCTAGCTCCCCCCAAAACATTGTCCTTTCCTCCAATTTCTTATTCCCTATAATTCCTTCTCACCCATTTCCTTCCAATGTATCTTCAGCCACCTTGCAATCTCATTTGCCTTGTGTTTTAAGTAGAAAAGCAAAACATAAGGGCAATCCAGGATCCCACTGCTAAGGACAGATATGCTTCTGCAAGACTAAGTCAAAACTCTAAATCATTGTCCTTAAAGGACTGTGATATGTGGAGATTAGATTGCTTTAAAGATTGTAAAAAGAAGAAGAGGAAGAGGAAGAAGATGAAGGATGAGGAGAAGGAGGATATTGGCAATGGACTGAAGGACATGGACATCTCTCAAATACATTATGAATTGACCATAATGTACAAAGTAATTTCTGTGGGAAATTCTGAGTTCCAAATACCTGACTTTAAAACTTGCCATAGGGCCGGCCCGGTGGCGCACTGGATAGTGCGCCGCTTGGGAAGCGCGGCGGCGCTCCCGCCCGAGGGTTCAGATCCCACATACAGACCTGTTCCCGCTCACTGGCTGAGCGAGGCGCGGGGGCAACACCGAGGGTTGCGATCCCGTTGCCAGTCCCGGTCCGGTACGGGGGCGACACTGAGGGTTGCGATCCATTGCCGGACACGGAAAAAAAGACAAAAAAAAAAAAAAAAAACTTGCCATAAACTTCGTGATAAATTAGAAATAAATTATGTATAGTTTAACAGCAAATTAGTAATAAATTGTGTGTAGCCGAGGTTTCTACCATTTTTGTAGATTAACACTTTTTATTTCCTTGTTAGTTCTTAGTGAAAAGATATTACACTAACAAATCACAGAGGGTTCTTTGAAAAAAGTAGAAATGCTCTCTGATTCAGTAGGTCTCAGTTGAAACCACTCTCATTTTGACAAGCACTTCAGCTGATATTGGCAGAGGAGCTTGACAGCCCACCTATTTAGAAAAACAGTACTAGCAGATCCAGAGATTTAAGTAAATCACAGCCATTGACTAAAATTAAATTTCAGGACCATCAGTTATCTACATTACGATACTTTATGCTTCCATGGCTTATACATACTTTCTTGGGTCTTGTATTTCTAGAAAACAATTACTTTTTTTTCTTGTCCTTTTCTTTCAGATATAACTAAATATTCTCTACTCTGTGAGGTCTTCCTTAAATTCCCTAGATAGATTTAAACTTCCTTTTTCAGTATTATGAATTAACACTTTGTACGTAAACTCCATTAAAGCATATCATATTGTGTTAAATCCATCTATTTCACATTAAAAGGAGTCATGTCTTATCATGTATGTACTTTAATACCTAACACACTCACACTGTTAGGTATTAAACTAGTTTTCGTACATAGTTAATAATCTATAAATGTTTGATAAATAAATGAATAAATGAGAAGAAATGCAGAACTTACTATAGCTAACAATGATATTGTTTTAGTAAAATATAAGCATTTAAAATCTTTGCTAGTTTTAGAACCATCATGATACAATTTTAAGTATCAGATTTAATGTTAAAAAGTCCTTGAGGTACTATAATATCAAAACACTAATAATAATAAAAATAACAAACATTTGCTTTAGAGTTCACTTCATGTCACCTTTTCATTCTAAGTATATAGACCAGGAGTTAAAAATTCAAACCAAGAATACAAATAAATAAATAAAAAGGGATGCTATTTGTGGCGAACTTGAAAAATGCATGCCCTCACCAATAATACGGGAGCTTTGTAAGAGTAGGGACCTTATATATCCCCAATTCCTACATCAGTGCCTGGCATAGAATTAGTTTTTGATAATCAAGTGTTTATTTATTGGAAAGATGGATGAATATATAAATGTATATATGGATTCTATGTGGGGCAAGGGGTCCAATAAGGACTAATTTTTGATTTTTTCAGAAAATACTAGACATCTAGATTTTTATAAACATTGTTGTCTGGCAATGTGGTTTCCTAGTGTCACTAATAAATCCTGTAAAAGTTCCCACTGTGGATGTGACCAGTATCTCTACATCAATTTTGCCAGTCATTTGTGACTTCCCATAGCTTATAGTACATATCCTCCAAAATACAGCAAATTCCTACATTTTCTTAATCCCACACTTCAGACAAGAGGGAAGATTACACTAGACTAGAATCCCAGGATTATTGCAGTAAGTCCCCAGGAGCAAAAGGGAAATGCTTCTAAGGGGCTATTCTATAGGAAAGTACAGAATATTAGAGAAGAATAAGAGCTGTCAGACCTGGAAAAGAATATAAACAAACTTGAAATTTTAACTCGTATTTATATATGAAAATAGTATCCTCTATAGAAATATTTTCATAATCAGGAGGAAAAAGGTAATTTTTTAGCAAAAAACAAATTTTCAAAATTGACCAACTAAGAGGAACATTTAAGAGAACAATTCTTTCAGAAGAAATTGGAAATGTGTTTAAAGAGTTAGCATATAAAAGGCAACATTAAGTTGGGATAGTTCTGCACATGAATTTTGGCTCATCTTTAAAGATTAGGAGATTCCCATGCTATTCAAACTATTTCAGACCATAGAAAAATATTAGCTTTCCTGCTTATTTTCTGAAGTTTTCTTAATCTCAGTTTCAGAACTTGATAAGGATAGGACTCTAAGCTGCAAAAAGCTGTTTGAATTAAAAAAAATAGTTGACAAGGAATTATGTCACATCTATTCTCACCGGAGCCAATTATTTTTATTCAGTATATATTAATTCTATTTAAAATGTTATAGCTTTTTCCTGCTGCATTGTTTTAGCATACTTTGTTCTGTTTTACATGGCTTTTAACTGTTTTTTATTTTTCCAACTTATTTTTAAATTTTTTGAATTTTTATCCTTTTATATAGACTTCATTTTTTAGAACAGTTTTAGGTTCACAGCAAAATTAAGCAGAAAATACAGAGTTCCCATAGATCTTTGAATAAATACAATTTTTTAATATTTTCTCATTTTAAAAAGCAGGGGGAAAAAATACAAAGGAAAAGAAAAGTATGCAGACCAAACAAAACATTAAATACAGCCTATGGGTTACAATGTGTGATAAAAGAAGTAGTAGAAACACAAACATTTGTGCAGTATTATGAATCACAGAACACATTTACTTGTGTTATATGGGAATTTCTGCACAACTTCATGTATGATACATATATTCTATGTATGTAGAATCAGCTAGTGCTTTAGTACTTGTTTGCCCTTTTCTCTTTTTCCAAGGTGGCTTTATTCTATCACAGTGACACTTGAAATCAATCACACTGTAGAAAGAGTCGTAATACAATACAGCATTTGAAACACTTTCCAAAGCTACATTCTTTTAAATATTTTATTTCATTCACCACAGGTTCAGGACAACAATCTCTGTGTAATGTATGTGCATTATTTCTTAGGACTTAGAATTACAGTCCCAGTTTACTGATCCCCAAATTGATTAATTCAGGAAATAAAAACTAGTTTTTGTGCCAAAGTAATTGTTTCTCTTAGAGTTTCTTTTGAGCTATAAGTTAGTCTATCTTAAATACTTTTCTTTGTTAGGCAAAAATATAAAATGGATAAGTGTTGAGAACATTATTCAATCATTTTTTAAGTAGCATTCAAATACTCTCTTTAGAAAGATTCTCAAGGGGAAATGGCTAGGTCTAGGGTAAATGACACAAAGCATCATAAAAATATGCCAAATGATTTTATCTGCCAAAGGTGGCTAGTAAAGAAAAAGTACAATTTCTACTCTTTAAAAAAATGAAAAGAAAAGAAAAAAGACGTGGGTTTTTTTGTTTGTTTGTTTGTTTGTTTTTTAATCTTTGGAATGAGTTTTTCATGCAGTACAATTGTATGGGAAAATGAAGTTTGTGCTCACATGAATGTCTGGAAACTCCAGGGTCTTGTTCATTTGAAAGAGAATGTAATCAGACAATTGACTAAATTTTTAAATTTTTCAGAATAGTTTACTATTATTTATATTCAGCCAAATTGTCCAAAAAATGATTAACAAAGGAATTTATTTAAAAACTTGATACAAAACCTTCTGACACATTAAAAAAAAAAAAAAAAACTGACTACAGGCAAATTATTGGGGGAAACTTTCTATATAGAAATATACCAATGAAAATTTTAGTTTTGAAAATTTTTTTGAGGAACCTAAGGATCTTCAAAGTTTCCATTATTTTATATTACCTACCAATTATGACTGTATTCAACTGTATGTTAATTTGGGCAAATATAGAGTTGGACAGCTTTTATTTTTGTTTTGTTTATGTTTAGGACAAAGAAAGTCAAGGTATAAAACTTCATTTAAAACTCACAGATTTAGTTCCATGAAAACGAGAAATTCAAATGAATTGTAACTGGCATTCAATGAATAATAACTGAATGGGAAAGCAGTAACAACTTTGGCAGGACAGATGGCAAATCTAAATATTTTGAGATTAAGAAGAGAATTACAAAAGGCCTTAGAGATCAATTAGTCTGTTTTCTTCAATCAACATATTGATTCCTTTAGTTATATCTTATATACAGTTTCAGTTCCAATACTTCAAATTAACAGGGAGTTCTCTACCTCCCAAGCCAGTCAATTCTATTTTTGGAATATTCTAAACGTTAGAAAAGTCCTTTTAACAAAGATCTAAATCTATCCACAATTTTCTCCTTATGTTTCTCACTTTAAATTCTGGTTTGGCTGGATTAGGTGCCAATAGTAACTCAAAGAATTAACCCAAAGCTTGAAGTAGAGTGCCATAGAGGTCCACGTACGTGATGAGTCCACCACAGAAATGATGGGTTATGAGGATGTGGGATACAAATATGGTCCACTTTGTGGCAGATTGACACAATAAAGATTATGAAAACACTTATGATGGAAAGACTCTTTTCTGTGCTCTTCTCACATATTTCCTCTGTGTTTTTCTACATATGTGTTGGGGTGGTGGGAATCAATGAGGAATACAATTCACACATATGTGCACACAACATACTTTCACCTTCTGAATGGGTTTCATAGTGATTTCATAAGTGCATCTAATAAACACATTATCATAACCATAATAAACTCTGGGAAGATTCAACACTGGGATATGCTGACTATTAAATTCTGAAATGCACCTCAACCATTTGCCATTATTATAAGGTTCTCATCAGTTTTCACAACTGAATTTCAACTGAATAATGCTGGTGATCAGCATGGCCTTAAAGTTCCTTCCAGCTTGATTAAACTTTAGACAGGCTCTTCCTGACTCTAGTTAGGCCCCTGACCTCCCTTATCTCAGAGCATTTACTTTAGAAAACATTTAATTGTAAATCCTTTTTCTGCTCCTTTGAGATGTAAATCTTTCTAAAAGCCTCTTGCAGGTTTCAAAGGACTCTTTCTCAAGGACCTGGCAGCCATTCCTTTGTTATGTAATTATCAAGGAAGATAAAGTCCCTATTTCTTACCCAAGTTGTAAAACTACCTTCTGTCACAAAAATACAAGAAAGTTTACTTTTTCTTCAGGTGAAGCCAATTAGCAAACACAGATGGCCTGTATTTTCTCTCTCACCCCACTGCTTAAAAATATCTCTCCCCTAATTTCAGTGTACTTGAGCGTTCTCACCTGT
This sequence comes from Galeopterus variegatus, assembly GCF_000696425.1. Classification (NCBI taxonomy): domain Eukaryota; kingdom Metazoa; phylum Chordata; class Mammalia; order Dermoptera; family Cynocephalidae; genus Galeopterus; species Galeopterus variegatus. The sequence goes on from NW_007727405.1 coordinate 232,982, forward strand.
TGCAATATCCTTGAATAAAGTCTTCCTTACCCATTTAATTTTGTCCTGTGCAATTTTGGCTTTGACACTCATGAACCTGTTTTGGAAAGGAAAAAAAAAAACTTCTTCAGATATGCAATCATAAAATGGCAGACTAGATGGAGCAGCATTTGATAAAGATACAAACAGAAGATACCCTTTGAGAAAAGGTTGCTGTCAGTCATATAAATCAGTGTGAGGCTTAGAATTGTTCATTTAAACCAGGCCTAAATGTAATTGGTCATGGTCAAGAAAAAAATTTATGGAAAATGGTAACACTGTCTTATAAAACCAGTACTGTTTTTTCTAGACAACCAAAACACACTCATCATATGGCTAATAGCTGGAACTTCAGCCAACATGAAAGAACACTAAAAAAAAAAAATGTTGTAGTCTGGTAAAAGAGAAAAAGGTGATGGGCTGCAGACTTTTTCTATTTTTTTTTTATGAGACTTTACATATCCTGTTAGGCTAAAAAGAGCATATCCAGATAAAAACAAATTATTTTTATTTTAATAAATTTAATATGAATGATTAGGTGACTCTATTCTTACCATTCTTCGATTACTGTATTTAATAAAGTACATTCCTGTGTAATTTCATACTGAAAAAGAGACCTGGCATATGCACTGCTCTGTGCAAGCATGGGGTACAGCTATAACTATTCATATATCATGCTACCTTTCCATTACTGTCATTTCATAAGGTGAATGCATAAGTGAATGCACTCATGTATTGCATGCCTGATGAGTTTTAACCTAAGCTTAAATATAAATTTCAAGTCATTATAAAATTCTGTTTGAAAGCATACATACTTTTCTTAAGTGTAGTGCCATACTGTACGCTCGTTACCAAGTCCTGGCAGTTTGACCGCTTGAAAGCTATTTAACTTTTCCTCTTTATTTCATCTTTAACCAGTAAGGACAGTCATGATTTGTAGTTAAAGACTATGTGTGATCAATATCCATCATTATAAGAGGTGACTGGATTAAAATCAGTAACCCTTTTATTTGCAGTAGATATCTCCTATGCCATAATTGCTGATTTAGTAGTTAATTGAGAAAATCTTTGTTAATGATCTGATGTAGCTCTGAGGAGTGTTAAATGAGTAAGAGAATTTTCTCCATCAGAAACTATTTTACCAACTACATATGGCAATCCATGGGTAAGATTAGTAGAATGAGCAATGGAATTCAGTGGTTCAACGATTTCTCTCAGCCACACAATCACACATGACATATACACAGAAAAATATTAGTATTAGGAATTATTGATTTTAATGACAACTCTGAGCAGTAGGACTCTTAAATATTAGGAAAAATTCTGAAAAAAAAAATCTTCCCTAGAAGTTTTTTTTTTTTTTTTTTTTTTTTTTTTTTTAAAACATAAAAAGTATATTTTGCTACAGGGCCCATCTCAGTTCATACTTTCTAAGTCCATCTGTCTTTTGCTGGACTTCTTGCTTCTCTACCACTCACTGCTTACTTGCTGCTGAGATCATTGTTCCTAGGGAGGAGATTGTCAGTAGTTCTGGTGGCATAAATCCTTCAGAATTAAACATCTGATCTCATCTGTGTTAGCCTCCTTTTTGCTAATTTAAGAATCGTTGCCCTTCACAGATTTTACAGATGGATTTCTTATGTTAAATATGTGCTATTTGAAATAGAAACATGGTTAATTTAATGAAAAAATCTTTCTTCATAGAGGAAAGAGGAAGGAAAACAACATTCACTGGATTGTCTTAAGTACTTCAAATACAATAATTGCTCTAATTCTGACAACCACCATAAGAAGTGCTTATTATTATTTCCACAATATATAAAGAAACAGGCTCACAGATTTTAGATAACTTGCTCAGAGAGCAATTGCTAGTTAATAGTGAAGCATGATTTCAAATCCGTGCCTTTTTTTCAAAACAACATGATTCATCTATAGGATAATCTATTTGGAATAAAAACATCAAAGTTGAAAACTGTGTTTTGAATTCAGTATGCTCAGATGCAAATTGAAATGTGTTCATGTCACAATTCTTAATACGTGCTAAATAGTCTATACCCATGTTTCTCTTACTATGCATAATAGAATATTTCCAAATTTTAAGGAAAATGGTGACACTCAATATCTGTCAGATACTATCAGCTACTGGTTTGAGGTAATTCAGTTGCAATAGTAGATTATGCAATATTCCTTTTGATGGCCTATCTTTGCAAAGTTGTGTTTTCAGTGATTGCTGCAATGAAAAGCAAGAACTAGGCAAAAAAAAAAAAAAAAAAAAAAAAAAAAAACCCCAATGTGGAACAGGTAGAATGAGGATCCTGGCAATGTCCAACCTGGTTCTAATATCTAAGAAGTTGTGCAGTACTCAGTATGCATACATACCACTAGTAAGTGATTGTGCTTATCTAAAAATTAAATAAAATACTATTTTTTTAATTTATGTGCATTATTTTCTTCAAACCATTTGCTAAGTTTTTAGAACATAAGCATTTATCAAGCTATTTGAACTTCATTGCTTAATGAAGATGAAATTCTTAAGTATTATTTTTTGGTTCTCAGAAGTTGTGAAACCATGACTGAGACAGTTAGGACCCAATGAAACAAAAAAGCTTGAGAATCTCCGGAAATATTTAGCATTTTCTTCCTCTGCAATAAAGTTCTTGGGATTTATACATAAAAGTTAATCTGGCGAGAACCAGAAATGAAGATTTCTTTAATCATGCTTCAATCTGTTGTACTTTAGAGTAACGGTCAAGGTAGTCTTAGAGAAAATTGCATTTCAAAGAAATATATATTTCAAAACATTTCTTAAGATGGGCATATTGCCAATCCCTCTGAAGTTATCAACTTACCTTCTAAGCTGGGCATTGCCCTCAGTCATCACCTGTAAAATAAGGAGAAACAAACAGTTTCTTCCATTGGTGGATTTTCCTTAATGTGTCCAAATACTCTTTCTCTTTAATAATGTGCATTTTGTTTATGAAATTATATCAAAAGATTATTTGTTGAAATATGGCTTCAGTTTGTCAGCTTATTATACAAAAATATATAACAATGAACAAAACACATGCCTATTTGCTTCATTCATTTTATTATGATTTATATAAATAGTTGATTAAAATCACTAAATCAATATAACACCACCAGATATCTTAGAAAAATATTTAAGGAAATATGGATATTGCTACAGAAAGTTAGCTCAAAAAATATTGTTTTTTGTTTTTTATTTTTACTATAACCCCTATATGGTTTTTCCATGATACAAATGTGCAAGCATATTATTGGATATTTTTTCAGGTTTTCAGAGGAAACACAATGGGTTGACCAGCAAATATGAACAATAACTTCAGTGTTAATATATTACATTTAATAAAACTAAAAGCAAGAAAATTAAGCAATATATTGTTTAGGGATATATAAATATGTGGTGAAACTAAAAGAAAAATTTGTGGAAGGATAAACACAAAATCCAGTACAGTTATTTCTCTGGGGGAACAGCAGAGCAATAAGATGTGAAGAACACATAAGGAGATGAAAGTTATGGGTGAGGTTGAGTTCTTAGCTGTGTGATGGGTTTAGGGGTGTCTTCATATTTTCCTGCTTTTAATATACATAAAATAAATAATAATATTTTTATTTAAATGTAATAAATATTTAAAAGATAAATTTTAAACAATTGTGTGTCCTTAAAGAAGAGAAAAAGAAAAAGATGAGAAGGAAAAGGAAGAGGAGAAATGAATTAAAACTAGGCAAAACAAAAAAGGAATTTTTCAGACTAATCCTGCTCCATAGACTAAAACTGGCATCTGTATTAGTCCATTTATGTTGCTTATAACAAAATACATGGAACTGGGTAATTGTAAAGGAAAACAGAATTTATTGCTTACAGTTTCTGGGGCTGGGAATTCCAAAGTCCATCTGGTGGTGGCGACAGTGACCCAGGGGTCTCACATTGCAAGATGGTGGAAGCAGAGAGAGCAGAGAGAGCAGAGAGAGACTCTCCTCTTCGTTTAAAGCCCTAAGAACCATGCCTCTGACCACCATTTTTAATCCCTTCACTACTGCGTGGTCCTACAATCTAATCACCTCTTCAAGGCTCCACCTTTCAATTACCCTAATAGGATTTCCACCCTCTTAACAGTCACAGTGGGGGCTAAGTTTCTAATACATAAAACTTGGGGGACACAATTCAAGCTTCAGAGAGTTTTGAGGTACATTATTCAATCCACTACATTCCACCCCTGGCCCCCCAAAACTCATGTCCTTTTCACATGTAAATGTATTCATTTTATCCCCAAAGTCTTAACTTGTTTCAGCTCAAAAGTCTAAAGTTCAGAGTTCCATCTGTTCAATCAATACAAGTTATCTACTTTCAAGATACAATGGCGGGACAAACATAGGGTATATATTCCCATTCCAAAAGGGAAAAATAGGTCAAAAGAAAGGGGTAACAGGGCCTAAACAAGTCCAAAACCCAGCAGGGCAGTCATTAAGTCTCAAAGCTGTTGAATCATGTACCTTGACTCCATGTTTGACCTCCTTTGCATGCTGGTTGGGTTCCTAAGTCCTCTGTCAGCTCCTCTCCTATGTCTTTCCTGGTCTCAGGTGATACGTTAGCTCTTGCAGGCTGGTGTTGCATGCTGGTAGCTCCACAGGTCTGGGGTCTCCATGGCGGTCCCACTCTCACAGCTCCACTAGACATGGCACTGATGGGATTTCTGTGCTGCAGCTCTGACCCCATGTTTCCACGCTGCATTACTCTAGTGAAGGTTGTCTGCGGTGACTTCGCCCCTGTTACAGATCTCTTCCTGGGCCCCCACACTTTCCCATACATCCTTTGAAATCAGGGTGGAGGCTCCCAAGCCTCCACAGCTCTGGCATTCTGCCACCCTGAAGACTTAACACCGTGTGGGCACCACCAAATCTTCCAGCTTGTATCTTCTAACCCTGTGGGTCCAGCCACACCTGGAGCCAATTTAGTGATAGCGGCAGCAGCCAAAGTGGTGGGGGTGCTGGTGTTGGAAGCAGCTTCTCAAGGTGGCCATGGGCAGCGAACCCATGGAGGGTGCCTCAGGCCTGTTCCCCAAGACCATTCTGTCTCCCTAGGCCTCTGGGCCTGTAATGGAAGGGTTGGTTCCAGAGGCTTCTGCAATGCCTTCAGGGCCTTTTTCCCCTTCTCCTGATAATCCTGTTCTTTTGAGTTAATCTTCTTAATACCATTGAATTTTTCTTCTGAAAATGCTCTCTGCTTCTCTACCACATGGTCAGGCTGCAAATTTTCTAAATCTTTACACTCTGCTTCCCTTTTAAATTCTGGCTTTATGTCGGGCCTTTGCTGCCATAACTCAGCATAGGCTGTTCCAAGTAGCCATGCAGCTTCCTTAATGCTTTGCTGCTTAGAAATTTCTTCTGCCAATTACTCTTGTTCACAACTCCTAAGTTCCAACTTCCACAAGGTCCTAGGGCATGGACACAATGCAGCCAAGTTCCTTGCTATTGTGTAGCTAAGGTTATCTTTCGTCCAGTTCCTGATAAGTTCCTCATTTCTATCTGAGACCTCATCATCCACTTTACTGTCCACGTTTCTATCAACATTCTGGTCACAACCATTTAACCATTTAACTCTAAAATGTTCCAAACTTTCTCTCATCTTTTTGTCTTCTTCTGAGTCCTCCAAACTCCTCCAACCTTTGCCTAACACCCAATTCCAAAGCTGTTTCCATATTTTCAAGTATTTGTTATAAGCAACACCCCACTTCTCTGGTACCAATTCTCTGTATTAGTCCGTTTACGTTGCTTATAACAAAATATATGGAACTGGGTAATTGTAAAGGAAAACAAAATTTATTGCTTACAGTTTCTGAGGCTGGGAAGTCCAAAGTCCATCTGATGGTGGCGACAGTGACCCAGGGGTCTCACATTGCAAGATGTTGGAAGCAGAGAGAGAAGAGAGAACAAAAAAGACAGACTCTTTTCTTCTTTTAAAGCCCTCAGAACCATGTCCCTGACCACCATTTTTAATCCATTCACTACTGCATGGTCCTACAACCCAATCACCTCTTCAAGGCCCCACCTTACTATTACCATAATAGGATTTCCCACCCTCTTAACAGTTGCAGTAGAAGCTAAGTTCCTAATACATAAAATTTGGTGGGCACAATTCAAGCTTTGGGGAGTTTTAGGGGGATATAATTCAATCCACTACAGCATCTGAACAAGCCAGAAACCTAGCATGATTTAGATTTTACTTATGCATATGTTTACTTCCTATTTATGGGAAGTAATGATGAGTTTTCCATTTATGAGCATAAAAAAATTTCCTTTAAAAATAAATATATTGCTGGGCCGGCCCGGTGGCGCACTGGATAGTGCGCCGCTTGGGAAGCGTGGCGGCGCTCCCGTCCGAGGGTTCGGATCCCATGTACAGACCGGTTCCCGCTCACTGGCTGAGCGAGGCATGGGGGCGACGCTGAGGGTTGCAATCCCGTTGCCGGTCCCCGGCCCGGTACGGGGGCAACACTGTAAATAAATAAATAAATAAATAAATAAATAAATAAATAAATAAATAAATAAATAAATAAATAAATAAATAAATAAATAAATAAATAAATAAATAAATAAATAAATAAATAAATAAATAAATAAATAAATAAATAAATAAATAAATAAATAAATAAATAAATAAATAAATAAATAAATAAATAAATAAATAAATAAATAAATAAATAAATAAATAAATAAATAAATATATTGGGCCGGCCTGGTGGCGCACTGCGATAGTGCGCCGCTTGGGAAGCGCGGTGGCGCTCCCGCCGAGGGTTCGGATCCCACATACAGACCGGCCGCTCACTGGCTGAGCGAGGGGCGGGAGCAACACCGAGGGTTGCGATCCCGTGGCCAGTCCCGGTCCGGTACGGGCGCGACACTGAGGGTTGCAATCCGTTGCCGGTCACGAAAAAAGACAAAAAGGAAAAAAATAAATAAATAAATAAATAAATATATTTATGTAAAAATTAAAAATACCATGTATTTTTCAAAACTGATAGCATTTTGGACCTAATTCTGCTCTTGTCAATTTTCATAATATAAAAAAATTTTTTTATTTAATTAATTTTTTTTAATGAAGCATAATTGATTATATATATTTTATGGGTACGGTGTTGACTATCAGTATTTGTGTCTAATATGTGATGATCAAAAAAATATTATTATCATATTAATTATTAGAAATCATAATTATTTTTTGTATCTCTTGCCCAATTTCTCCGTAACTCTCCTCCCCCTACTCCTTTCCCACCTCTAGTAACTATAGGTGTTCTCCTCCTCCTGAAAGTTCAACATTTTATTGTGGTCTTTCTTTCTCTCTCTTTCTCTCTCTCTCTCTCTTTCTCTCTCTCTCTCTCTTTCTCTCTCTCTCTCTCTCTCTCTCTCT